>NC_050573.1:167054310-167354310 GCF_011100635.1 Trichosurus vulpecula
TTCACAGTCAACATCAACAGAAGAGAATTTTATCCCCATCTTATCAGATATCACACTGAAAGATTTTAACGTGCCTAAATGACACTTAATTTGTTTTCATATTGCTGATGGTGGGGCTGATATTTCTAAAATACCAAGTCTTGTACTAATTATCAATAATTGATTTTCAAACGAGAGTTAATTCTAAACTTGAGAAAAGAGGAGCTCTAGAGTCAGCAGCAACCAATGAAAAGAATGGTATTTCCCAGTCTCTGGTACTCTGTCCACTGATGCTTTATTCTTGCTTTCAGCTTTGGGTGATACAGAATCTGAGAACATGCTCCATGAAAGACTGGAGTAGGCATTAATCAGGGGACTAAAGTACCACATCTTATTCCAGACAGGGTGATAGGCAGACATTCTTATGGGAATCATTGGATAAAAGTGAAAATAAGTGAAAGGAAAGAAAAAGGAAATGAATGAGAGGGGAGGGGAGGGGTGGGAAGGGGAAGTGGAAGGGAAAGGAAAAGGGAAGGGAAAGGGGAAAGGGAAGGGAAGAGAAGAAAAAGAAAAGGAAGGGAAAGGAAAGGAAGAGGAGGGAGGGAAGGAAGATTTTTTTTAAAATGGTATTTTGTCAAAATGAAAGGAAATATTGTAAACCCACAAATGCTTTGCAACCTAACCAGTAATGAAAAAAAATATTTCTTGAAGGCAACATTTAAGCAAATTTAATTAAAATCCTATCTAACTATCCACTGATGTTTGACAACAGTCCTTAAGACTGTGTGTTCTAATATTTTAGATGGTGAGATATGCAAACTTATTCGTTTCACCTATTTAGGAAATAAATAGCATTTACAATATGAGGAGGAAGAAGTTGCCCTAGTAGTTAGAGTTCTTTAAAACCTTAGGCAAAGGCTCTGGGCAGGTTTCGGATCCCCTAATCCTATATTTTCAGTGGCAGTGCATATTTAAGTGGGGAAGGTAAACATTTTTTTCAATGAATCGGATCAAAAGACACAAATCAATCTTGACGAGGAAGGCTCCCCAAGATGAAGCCCATAAAAACTTTTTTTTTAACTCCACTCCAGAGAACTAGCTCAGCTAGTGCACTCAGTGCACTTCTGCAGAAAGACTCCAAGACCAAGGGCTCAGGCAAAGTATCTACTGACAAAGAGGAGGTGTTGCCTTTTGGAGGTGACTCTTGGGGCAGGTTTCATTTCATTCAGTGACGTCAGTGATCACAAGGTCACACTGACATAAATAGCTGTTTATTTCCTACTCCTCTAGCACCCACGCAGACTGGGGTACCCACGAAAAGAGTATGAAAGTTCTAAAAACACAGATGTTCTCATACACAATTCTTACAGCCCTAAGACACCTCCCCTCAAAAGCCATTCTCAGTCACTGTGACTTCTCAGAAGACCAAAGGCAAACGTCTTCAGTTTTAGCTCTGATACTGCAATCAATGAAAATCAAATATCCAAAAGCCACTAGAAGAAATAGCCTCACCCCTTCCCCCCCAACCCCAACGTAGCACAGTCTCTAACGTCAGTTTTAAAATGGGGGTAGTTTCAAGGCGAGTGATACCAAAGGTTAATACTGATGGTGCAGGTCAAATCCCTTCACAATGCAATCCAAAGAAGTTATCTAACTTCTTTGGTAGGCCTACAATTATGCTGCATCAAATATTCCTTAAAATAAAGGAAACTGGGGATCCAGAAACCCAATTTTTATGCAAAGATCATTGTCGCATTGGAAGTTGTGCCTGTATTTGCTCCTTAGACAGTCAACAAACATTTATTGTCAGCCCTTGATCAGAAATCAAGCTCTGTGGTAACATCTACTAAGACTGAACCCTGCTACAGTGGACACTGAATGTGTATTTGCTGAATAAACTTGTGCATCATCAAAAGTGAAACTTGTGAACATCATTCTTATTGCTAACAGGAATAACTAACATTTGTGCAGTATTTTAAGGTTTGCAAAATGATTTACAACTGTCATCTCCTTTTATTTATTGACAAGGCAGTCAATAGCAACAAAATAAAGAGACCTCAATTCAAACAATGGTCATTGAAAGAAGGACATAGAAGGATGATTCCAAGGGATTAATTTAATAAAATTTTGTTGTTTTTTATTGCTTCCTTCCAATAGTCCGAGCTTAGCTTCTAGCATATAACATGTGTGCATGTTACATGCGTACATGTTATATGCATATCACATATATATTACATGTGCAGGAAAGAGGAAAGAGGCCAGTGCTAACTGCCCCATCTTGTACTTTTCCTGTCGTAACAAGTCACTTTTTCCTGAAGACATCACTTTAGTGATGAATTTCTATGCTTCCTGGCTTCCTTTACTTAAAGGAACTAAAAAACCAACTAAAATCTCATCTTTTACTGGAAGCCTTCCCCAACTCTTCTTAATTCTAGTGCCTTCCCTTTCTTAATTATTTCCTATTTATCATGTATATAGCTTGTTTTTTATCTGTTTCTATGTTGTCTCTCTATTAGATTGTTAGATTGAGGTCAGGGACTGTTTTTTGCTTCTTTTTGTATCCCCAGCATTTAGCATGGCATCTGGCACATAGTAGGCTTCTAATAAATGTTTATTGATTAGTTCTCTTTTTCAGAGAGGTTCAAGTCACCAGAGGTCTGCTCACTAATTAGTCCACAAATGTGAGACACCACATTCTCTCTATGGCTTAGACAGACAGACAGACAGACAGAACAAACACCGCACTTACCTGAGAGGGCCAGGGCTTCAGCAGACCTTATACTTGGCTCGATGGGTATTCCAGGAGTCTGTGACTCAGGTGGCGCACAAGCATAAAAGGTGCCCGTCACCTGGCAACCTGTATTTACAAATAAAACCAAATAATTTCTTAACTGGCAGTCAAAGTCAGCAAGAGGCAGCATCTTCGTGAAGCAGTGCTGCTCCTCCTACCAATCCACAAAATAAATCTGGGAAATAAACTGGAGGTCTATTATGGCGGATCTTCCAGTGCAGGAACCCAAGAACCTGGAAGCTAACTGCATCCCATGCCAACTCTGTGAGACAAGTGTCCCACTTGGCTGGTTGAAATCTTGGCCTGTGGGAAATTGACGCACAGAGAGAAGAAACTGAGGAACCCCAAATCCTGCCACGTGGGTTCTGGAACCAAAGAATTTTCTGTACTTTCTTTGAACTTTCTGACATGAGCAAAACTGAGTGGGAACTTTTCAAATATTTAGTTTACTTTTTTTAACCTGCTTTTGATGAGTTTGGGGGAGCTGAGCAAGGAGAGGAACAACCTTGGTCTCTTTTAATAAAGACAGTCTCTGCAATGGACTTTCCTTTCTATTTGCTTCATCTTATTTTTCCTTCAGAGATTTGTCTGTCATTCCCTGTCCTTATATACAGGGTATCCCAAAAGTCTTAGTGCAGTTTTCAATTATTAAGGCTTTAAACTTCTCTAAGACTTTTGGGACATCCTGAATTTATAACCACAGTCTCATAGTTAATACTTATGGCTATCAATCTAATAGATCCAGCTCCACTGCACACAGACCTGGGGCTCAGGAATGTTGTTCTAATCTTAGTTTATTCCTCTTAAAAATGGAAAGAATATGGCAAGATGATTTCCTTGGAAATCATCTCTGAATAATTCAAATAAATGAATACAGAATGCTGTAGATATAAGATACAAAACATGTATCAAATAATAATATACTTTATTAACAGCATAAAGTTGAATGCTCTTGGGGACTAAAGATTGTTAAATTCTTTGTCTTTGCATCCCCAGTATCTAGCATGGTACCAGGCACATGGTAGGTGCTCAAAAAAATACTTGTCAAGGACAAAATATTTCCTATCTAGATAATGAGGTGTAGTGGAAAGAACACTGAGTTTGGGCTAGAAAGCAGGAATGTAAATTCTAGCTCAACTACTCAATGCTACCTGGGTCACCTCAGAAAAGTCACTTCTCCTGTCTTGACTTCAGTCTCCCCAAGATTAAAATAAGGGGTTTGGACTATATGACTCTGAAGTTTCCTCTCAAGTCTAAAATGCTTTGGTCATGTCCATCAGCTTTTTTTTTCAGAGAGACTCAGGTCACAACAGAGACAGTAATGTGAATAGTTAATTGAATCAAGGTAGGATAGAGGCAACAGCTACTTTTTTTTGATCTACACTTATAATTTCATCAATATAGGAGCGCTTGTGTGAAAACTCCCTCCATTGATAGATATCAGCAACTCACTTATAATTAATATATTAAGGAGTTTCCTAAGACATCGATAAGTATACTGACTTGCCCAGGGTCACACAACCTATTAATGTCAGATGTGAGACTTGAACCCAGTTTTTCCTGGCTTTCCAAGGCCAGCCCTCCATCCACTTCAATGTATTGCCTTTCAATAGTTACAAAAATTTGTATTTTAAAAATGAGGAAAATGTTGTTGTTGTTCAGTCACGTCCAACTTTTCATGACCTCATTTGGGGTTTTCTTGGCAAAGATACTGGAGTGGTTTTTCTCCAGCTCATTTTACAGATGAAATGACTTGCCCAAGGTCACATGGCTTTTAAGTGTCTGAGGCTGGATTTGAACTCAGGAAGATGAATCTTTCTGACTCTAAGCCCGGCATTCTATCCACTGAGAGCACAACTATTTGGCACTTTCTCACTGTCTCATGAATCCTGAGATGGGAAAGGATGACAAAGTTCTTGGCCCACATCATAGGGCTGGGAATAAAATTTAGAACTCAAGAAATCTATGACATCAGACGCACGATGGCTTGTCTTTAAGATAAGATTCAGTATCACTTGATTATACCATAATCTTAATACATTAACTTAGCACCAAAGGAGAAATAGTCTTTTGTTTTACTCCCAGTAAAGACAAAAGAAGAGACAAAGAATAGTCCAGTTAATAGGAATGGGATAAAGAGATATTCATTAGTCCAGCAAACTGTCTTGCCCCTGCATTTGCTTGCAACAGTCTTTCTTTACAGCCTTCTCAGAAAGGGGAAGCTCTTGGTCACTGATAGACAACACTAGGTTAGCAGTGATTTTTTAAACTGTGGTCACATTATCAGTGAGTTCAGTATTAGTGGGCCAAAAGCACAGACTGTGGATAAAGGAAACCAGGACTAGAATCCTTCTTACCATTCTCACAGGCAGGGCCCTGCCAGTGGTGACTTCGAGGTCCAAAAGGGACAGTTGCACATTGATAGGGGATTTCTGGGTGAGGCTGCTCTGGAACAAAATCTCTCCAATTACGGTCATGGGGCATCATATAGTTTGGAACCTGTTCAGATCAAAAAAGAAGAAATACATCCCAGATCATCATATTGATAGGGAATATTTTCCCTTTGTATATACTCCTGGACTTCTCTGGGATTCACTCATTTGGCAGGTGGCCAAGAATGATTCTAACATCAGATAAAAAAGTTTGGAATAAGCTGTTCATCTCACTGACAAGCTAAAGAATATTTTAAAAATACAATCAAGGCACTGTGGCAAAATATTGATTTATGCAATGCTTTATCATATGGTTAAACTCTGGCACCAAAAATACCACAGGGAAAACTACCTCCCTTCACCCACCAGATTCAATCAAACAGAGCTGTAATTCACTTTAGAAAAAGCCAGCTAGGATCAGCTGCCCTGTGGTTTCACATGATAAAGCACTTCTTCCCAAGTTATAAATTTCAACAAAAGGCCTATTTCCCAGAAGATTTTAGAATCAATTGGGAAAAAAAAGATATTCTTTTCCTCCCTCTTTCCTTATCTCTCCTTATCTTTGTCTCTGTCTCTGTCTCTCTCTCTCTGAATATGTCTCTCTCAGTCTGTCTCTATCTCTTTCCCTTCCCCACTCCCATCAAATGTAACATTCTTATAAAACCCATCATTGGTTAAACCAATGATGCACCAACAAACCATTTGAAAGTTTAAAAATTTTTCCAACGAAAAAAAATTGTTAGATTTTTTTTTCCTTTTTCTTACCATATAAACAATGAGCTTGATTTTTTAAAACTGAATTCACTTGTTGTTTTGTTATGACTTACTCACATAAGATTCATCAACTCACCTGAGTTTGTAGTGATGGGTATGGAGCAGGCATTGCAAAAGAGTGGTTCATAATTATCTGGGGATCCTCCAAGCCCAATTGTTTAGCTCCTATTCATATGTAGGTAAAGCGGAAATAGTACGACATTAAAAATAATAATAATAAAATTTAAGTTTAAAAAATAAATTTGGATGCAGAATGACAGTATCTCAGAGTGAAAAGGGACCTCAGAAAATGTCCAATCCAGAAAATATATCAAAGAAGATATTGGCCGGTAATATTTATAAGTTTTATTTTGAATGAGAAAATGATTCCTATAAGGATTGATGGGCAGGATACTCATTAGAGTGAATAAACTTAAGTTTAGCCTTTTGGGTGGTAGTCACTAAAGGCTCTTGGGAATAATCAAAGTCCCCAGTGTCCAGTGGTTATCTATTTATGGCCAGAAATGTGGCCTATGACATTACTAGAGTAATTCACCGACTGATCAAAGAAAAAGTGCCAGGGGATCTGTAGTATACCTCTTAGTGAGTGATGTTAGGTAGTCGGTCAATAAGCTTTTGTTAAGTGCCTACTATGTGCTAGGCACTGTGCTAAGCACTGGAGACACAAAGAAAGGTAAAAGAGTTTGCCTACGTTTAAGGAACTCACAGTCTAATAGTGGAGGCAACATGCAAACAATTATGAACAAACAAGATATGTACAAGACAAATTGGAAATAATCAACAAAGGAAAAGCACTACCATTAAGGGGGATCAGGAAAGACTTCCCTCGTAGAACAGGGTTTTTTAGCTAGGACTTAAAGGAATCCAGTAGGCACACATAAGGAGGGTGATGGTTCTAGGCAAGGAGGACAGCCAGGGAAAACACCTGGAGTTTGGAGATGGAATATTTCATTTAAGGATAAGTAAAGGTCAGTGTTAATGGATCACAGAGTACATGGGGCTGAATAAGGAGTAAGAAGACTGGAAAAGTAAGAGGGGGTAGATTATGAAGGGTTTTGAATGCTAAATAGAATATTTTATATTTGATCCTCGACGTGATAGGGAGCCACTAGGGAGGTGAAATTATCAGCTCTGCACTTGAAGATCAGTTTGACAGCTGAGTGGAGGATGGGTCCAAGTGGGCAGAGACAACGAAAAAGCTACTGCGATAGGCAGAGCATGAGGTGATGAGGGCCTGTACCAGGCAGGTGGTGGCAGTGCCAGAAGAGAGGAGGAGGCAGAGGAGAGATGTGAGGAAGGCAAAATCGACAGAACTAGGCAACAGGTTAGAGATGGGGGAGGATAATAGAGAGTGAAGAATCAAGGATGAGGATGACATCACCTAAGAGCTTGGTTGACTTGGAGAATGGAGATGCCCTTCATCATAATAGTGAAGTTTGGAATGGGGAAGCTTGGGAGAGTGGTTAGGGGGAAAGTTGTGATAGAATCTTGTTCTGGAGTTAGAATCTGAGAAGTTCACACACAAGAATACTACAGAAAACTCAAATCAGTGCCTCAAAAAATGAAGCTGAACCTTTATGAGTTCTCAATCTGACTGGCAGGTTGTATGAAGACAGAAAAAAAAAATTTGACAAAATAGAATTAAAGCACTGAATGTTTTTCCACTGTTAACAACTTATAATGCAAGAAAACAACATTTGATTTTTAAAATAACAACAGCAAGGAAATTCCCTACCTTTTTTGGCCCCTTCAGGAACAATTCTGTAGACTTTGTATGGATCTGAGATATCCAGTTGGCTTCTGTCAACCAACTCTTCAAAGTCATTACTCTTGTTGAGAGCACAGCGCAACCTTGTCTTCCAGGTTGGAGGGTCTGGTTTGTCAATACCTTCCCTGAACTTCCCTTTAAAGAGTGCCCAAGCCTGGAAGGAAAAGTTAAGAAGGGAAGTGTAAGGTTAAAATGCTGGTCATTGAAAAAAAAGCTGCATGGAGGAATTAATTTACAAATAAAATCACACTTTACCAATAAAATCACAACTGTGTAGTATTTCAGTACAATATTTCCTTTGAGAAATATCATTGTTGAGCTCAAGAGAAATGGTGTAAGAGGAATAACTGGCTGACTGATGGACTGGACAGTCACCATGTCAAAATGACTGGAAAATGGAGCAAGAAAGCTCCAAGGGCTTGGGACTTTGCCAAGGCTGTGGTTATCTACTCAAATAATCAGTTTCATTATCTTAGAATCAGAGATTTCTATCTGGATGAAGCCTCAAAGATCATCCCCTCCAGATAAGGAAACTGAGGCTTCATTTCCCATAGGAAGAAACTAAAGTCAGAAGTTGTTTGCCCAGTGTCACACAGGTAGTAAGATTGGATTTCTCAGGTGGGAACCTGGATCATCTGATTGAAAATCCAACTCTTTTTCATCTCTGAAGACATATGGGAGGGTGCTGGGGAGGGGAGAAGGATAGTTCTGTATAAGGAATACATTCTGAAGGATTGCCGAAACTGTTAGGAACCTGAAATCTAAGAAAAGACTCTCTCCATTGCTTTTGTAACATTACATGTGGCAAGACTACTTTCTCATTAGATCAGCATAAAGCCTGCTCTAGAATGGAACAAGTTTTGTCTGCAGACTAAGAGACATATACAAGGATACAGGGATAGAAAGACCCAAATAGAGATACAGAGAACTACAGAAACAGGGGTACAGAGACAAAAAGAGTCTTATGTTCTAAACCTAAGCCCTTCTGCTCCCTCCGCCTAGGGAAGGAGGTCTCCCTGTCTGGGCCAGCAGCTCTTTCTAGATATTGCTCACCTAGCACTCTCGGGGCTTGTGACTTGGCCCCTCATTTGTGCAAACACCTCAGAAAGCTACCAGCTTTTCGTTTTCTCATGTGGTCTCCACCGGGACTGTACCTAAGGGTTCCGATCCCACAGACATCTACCCATTTCCCGGGTCCTCCCCTAACAGCCCCACAACCCCAACCACCGCCCCTGCCTCCTCTGCCTGCTACTGCAAACAGTAACTGGAGGAGGGTTATTTGCAAGACCTGGGATGGGTGTGAGAGCAAGCTTCCCTTCTCCCCCCTCTCCCCTTCGTCCCTCACCTGGGGACGCGGCATTTCCCCAGGTCAGGAGCTCAAAGCCCGCCCCCCTTTCAGCTCTCCTCCTCGCTCCCCAAGCCTTAATGACCTTGAAGAGGGCAGCATCCTCCTCGCGGTTGTAGTCCTGCTTGCCGGCGTGTTTCCAGGGGATGCGGAAGATGCTCTTCTCCTCATTCTCCCACACGAGGCCCGGGTACTTGCCGCTGTCAATCTGGTCAATCAGCCATTGGCGGAGTTTGCCGTTTCCACAACTCACAGAACTCATCCCGCACTCGCTACTGCTGCCGCCGCCGCCGCTGCCGCCACCGCCTCCCTCCAAGTTCATGCCCCGCACGCCGGGTGCCCTGATGCAGCCGCCGAGGCCGCCGCTGCTGCTGCCTCCGCGCCTCTCGCAAATGCCCCGGCCGGAGCTAAAGAGAGGAGATAGGGGAACAGGAGCCCGGCCCCTTCAGTCGCTGCCGACACTGGAAGCTCAAAGGCGCCAATGAAGCCTTTTCGGCCTCACTCTTGCTCCCTCCTGTTAACCCCACAGTCAAGAGAAAAAGGAGGCTTCTGGTTTACTAGGACTCCAACTCGCCCAATTGAGACCGTGTGTACTACACTGTTTTGCACACTTCTCGCCTCCGCACACCTTCGGGACTTCCGAAGCCCTGAGTGCGCGCCCCTAGGGATCAGCCTCCTTTGAGCTGGGCTTGCTAGCCACCTCTCTCCCCCACCTATTCCCTCATCAGAGGCCCGTGTTGCCTCATCTGGCAGGCATCATCTTCTTACCAGTTTTGACCTACCTAGGCACACTCCCAATACACCCAACACCCGCCTTTTACACTTTTATTTACACTTTGCACGGCTGCCCAAACCTGCTATATGCCCTCCCACGTGAGCGTGGGGACTTTCTATTTGCCACACCAGGTCAGTTGGGAATACGTCTTGTGGGAGCAGTTTCCCCAGCACGCCTAGCTATGCGGGCTAAAGGAAACTTTCCCCGACCCTGGCCTCACTGTGTTTCCAGGCAAAATGTTAACCCTGCCTTTAGAGACTCCTTCTGATTCTATACTCACGCTCTCCTTACCCCATAGTTCACTCTCCATCCTTCCCAAGATAAACGTGCCTACGGTACTACCAGGAAAAGATCAGGGCCCCGAGACTAGAGATGAAAGCCAGGAAGGTTTATTTGATTGGGAAGAAGAGACAGACGAGGAGCCGATGGGATACGAGAGTGGTATCGAAGGCAGGAGCTGAGATAATTTTACAAGGGACCTGCAGTGACCTTGGTCACTGTCGCCCGGAGAAAAGGAGAGGATGGAGGCGCAGTGTCAATTCAGGAGTTGCATCTAAGCCCACCCGCGTCTCAAGTGGAGGTGTAGCAGCAGCTAAGAGCGCTCCCAGCCTTCTGATCCAGAGCTGGCAACGTGAGAGCCCCGCTGTCGGAAGACCTACGAAAGGTGCCGGAAAAGGCAGCTCCGAGATTCTCCGCAACTCAATTCAAATTCTGTCCCTTTTTTTCTCCTTTGCTCAAGAATTAAACTATCGAGGTCTCACCAATAGCTGCCACTATTTGTTTCCCCATATTCCCGCCCCCTGCCCTCCGCCTCCTCCCCTCGTTAGCAGCCACCACGTGAAGCTTTAGCAAAGTGCCCAGAGCGCAAGGGGACTTATACAGGGTCTTCCCAAAGTCTTAGTTTAAAGCCTAACATTGCACCAAGACTCTGGAGACACTCTAAATTTCCCCGAGGGAAAATACAGTTTACAGCCTCTGGCAGCCTACACATTTCAAATATCCTCGTGATGTCAGTCATATAGCATCCCGAAATAATATTTGTAAAATGCTTAGCATAGTGCCTGCCACATAGGAGACGCTTGTTCCCTTGCATCCCTAGCCGCTGCTAGGAAAAATTGTAGTTATTCTCTCTCTCTCTCTCTCTCTCTCTCTCTCTCTCTCTCTCTCTCTCTCTCCTCTCTCTCTCTCCTCTCTCTCTCTCTCTCTCCCCCACACTCACACTCTGTCACTCTGTTTCTCCCTCTCTCTCTCTCTCTCTCTCTCTCTCTCTCTCTCCTCTCCTCTCCTCTCCTCCTCTCCACGCACGTGGATTTCTCTCCCGAATCCTCACTCAGCACGCAGGGACCCTACAGGGTTCTCTTCCAGCAGCAGTGCAAAGTGACAGCGGTTCTGTTGTAACCATCCATCACCTGCATGTGACCTGTTCAGTTCTGAAAAGCGCTTGCGAATTTCGGGGTAGCCCTGCTCATTTCCTCCCAGCTGAGACTCCCAGGGATACCCCTTCTCTTTCACACAACCTTTCTCAGACCCCCTTGGCTAGTACTTTCCTCCCACCTTGGCAGAGGCTCCCGGGACCAGCAGCTCTTACCTCTATCCCCAGCCTCCGAAGAGAGGGCTGGCGTTGGGTTCCAAAGCTAAAAGTGGTGAAACTACAACCCTGAGGGGGAAAAAGAGGAACTTTATATGAAGCGTGAAAGCCCTGTTCGGGGCGGGGACAGGAGGGGGGTGGGAAGGGGGTCAGGACGGCTCGGGTAGGGAGGAGTGGAGGCTGAGGGAGGAGACTGGGAGGGAGGCGGGAAGGGGGCGCGGCTTCCCAGGGCGGGGATCAAGGCTCTGTTACTTGAATTTCTGCTATTTTAATAAGGGGCCGGGCGGGGACACATGTGCGATCTGGAAAGCACTGTAGTGACTGAATTGGCTTTTGTGTGTGTGTGTGTGCGGAAGCACAAATTGTGGAGGGTAGAGGAAGAGTAGAGGGAAAGGAAAAGGAGAGAAGGGGGAGAAGGAGGAGGAGAAAGAAGGGAAGGAGGAGAATGGGAGGAGGAGAGTGGGAGGAGGAGAGAAAAAGGAGACCTAAATTCGTACAACGCTTGCAGGGGAAAGACTGAGACCTGCTCCCTAGCCACTCCAGCCTCCCTAGCAGCCGAGGAAACTCCTCGGACCTCAAGGGAACTGTCTATACAGCAGCCTGGGAGAGTTTACGTCTGGCAGTGGATGCTAGAGTCTCCGCCTCTTCCCCTTATCCACCCCACTGTCGCGCTTGACAATTTAGAGTTGGAGTCCTAAGAAAAAAAGGAGGGAAGTAAAGAGTTAACCATTGTGCCCAAGAGTTTCTTTAGAAGTTCTGGATAGTACTATTAAGATAAGAAGAAGAAGAAGAAGAAGAAGAAGAAGAAGAAGAAGAAGAAGAAGAAGAAGAAGAAGAAGAAGAAGAAGAAGAAGAAGAAGAAGAAGAAGAAGAAGAAGAAGAAGGAGAAGGAGAAGGAGAAGGAGGAGAAGATGAAGAAGAAGAAAAAGAAGGAGAAGGAGGAGGAGGAGGAGGAGAAGGAGAAGGAGAAGAAGAAGATGATGATGATGATGATGATGATGATACCAGCAACGGTAACAGCAGCCTCTAAGTGACACCAAGAAACCTACCTATTTGTGGAAGTAAGGAAGCAGCACGATCCCCCCAAAAAACCCAAAAAAACCCCTTTTTGTTTGTTATTTGGTTTGGACCCGTGATTTCCTCCCTGTGGAACCTCCTTTCACCAATAGAGGTTGGCAATTGCTTTGTAACTTATTCTTTGACAGTTGCCTGGGGCACGGAACCTTTTTAGTGACTTTCTCTATGGGGTCATATGGCCAAGAAGAATCCAAGGCAGGGTTTCATCTTAGGTCTTCTACAAAGCCATCCCTCTGTCCACTATCTGAGTTTGGCTCCCATACAGTATATACACTAAGTCAAATGTCCATGCCCTATTGTGTCTATGATTAAGGTAGATTGAGAGTATTTGGATGCATCAAACTGCCCCTCCCAGTCTAAGTTACAAAGATAGGGAAGAAGGAAAATAAATTATGCACATATTCTGTTGTCCCCAGACTCCAATTCCCTCTTGGAAACCAGTTTTCATGTCATAAAGAGACTGCTCCCTAGGAGAGGTGCCTAACAAAAATAAAAATAATAAAACTTGCCAAGGACTGTGAAATAACAAAAATCCCTATAGTAATTTGGATTGTGGTCCCTATTCTTTTTAAATCACTTAAGTTCCTTTTCGTTAAAATACTGATAAAGTGACAGAGGTGGAGGAAGGACAGGATTTGGAACAAAAAATCATTCTTAGAGGGTTTCAGCCTTTCATACACGTGTCCTCTCTGCACAGGTTTAGTCAGTTTCATCATTTCCCTCACACATCCACATCCTCCACTTTCAAAAGTACAAAACAACAGTCATTGAAGGAAAGCTTTTCAAACAGCACAAGTGCACCTTGTTCAAAAATAACATGGTTAATCTTCAACGCCATCTTCTGGCTTACTCATTTGCAATTTTATCCAGCTTTCAAAATAAAGATAATTTTTAAATTTTTTAATAAATTGATTAGTATAAAATATTTTGGTAGTTGAATCTGTTGGTCTAGTCATAATTTCCAAGTGGAAACAAATCAAACAAAGTTAGTTCATAAACATTTATTAAGCACTTATTATGTGTCAGGCACTGTGCTAAGTGTTGGAGATAAAAAGAAAGGTAAAAGACAATCCATGATCTTAAGGAGCTCACAGTCTGATGGGGAAACAACAAATAACCATACATACAAGTTACATACAGGATAAACTAGAAATAATCAACAGGGGGAGGCACTAGCATTTAGGGGGATCAGGAAAGGCTTCTTTTAGAAGGTGGGATTTTAGCTGGGAATTGAAGGAAGTCAGGGAAGCCAAGAGGCAGAGATAAGGAGGGAGATCATTCCATGCATGGGGAACAGCCAAAGAAAATGCCAGGAGCCTAGAGATGGACTGTCTTGTTTGAGGAACAGCAAGTGTCATTGGATCACAGAGTACTTGGTGAGGTGAGGTGTACAAAGATGGAAATGCAGAGGACCAAAGGGTATGAAGGTTTTTGAATGCCAAAGAAGTTTATATTTAAACCTGTAAGTTATACGGAGTAACAAGAGTTTCTTGAATTCAGGCAGGTTGGCATGGTTGTACTTGAGCTTTAGGAAGATCACTTTGCCAGCTGAGTGGAGGATGGATTGGAGTGGGGAGAGATTTGTGACAGGCAGACCAACCAAGAGGCTATGGTAGTAGTTCAGGGGAGAGATAATGAAGGTTTGCACCAGTATACGGCAGTGTCCAAAGAGAAAGGGAGATGCATTTGAGAAATGTTACAAAAGTGAAATCAACAAGCCTTGGCAAGAGATTGGATATAAGGGGTAAGTAAAAGAGAGTGATGAGTCCTGAAGTGAAGGAGATCACCAAGTGAAAGGGAAGAGAAGATACCCAGCTGTGGGGACATGATGGAGTCCAGTTCAAAGAAATGCAGCTGGGTGGGTAACTTTGAAGTGAGTAGTTTTGGTGAAATTGAGATTGAAAGACTGTAGAGACTTTAAAAGAAAGTGAGAGGAAAGGAAGTTTGGGCACTATATGGCCTTCTCAATGAGTTTAATCCAAAAAGGGGGGAAAGATATAGGACAATTGCTAGTGGGGAAGGCATGTCATTTGTTCACCAAACAGTTTACATCTTAGACATATTAGAGCACATTAGAAATATTGAAAATCCCCCACGACAGAAAAAAAAAATTTTCTAGTCTGAGCTCCCCCTCCCCCAACACACACACCCCAGACTGGTTAATAAGAAAACTAAATTGTTCCTCAAGAAAGACTGGAACCCTGGAATTAAGTCTGCCAATGCAGTTTGCTTGCAAGGTACAAAAACAATAATCAGTTAGTTGGTTGCTTTATTAGACAAAACAACAGCAAAGCGTATGATTGTATTTTTGCTTGAACTGCCTGGTTTCTGTTTATTTTTACCCAATTGACTGGATATTTTGGTATTCTACAGACCTAATCCAAACCTAGTTTAGTAAAATTTCCATGCCATTCTTTATAAAGTCATCTTTTTAAAGGTAATTTTTTTAAAAAATCACTTAGGAAAGCTTCTTAAAGAAAGTTATGCTGAATGAGAAAGGAAGAAATTTATGTCAGAATAAAACTAGAATATGGATTCATAACACCTATCCACTCCCCCCCACCCCCCACCCCACCACAGTCTGTCTTCTAAGAGATTTCAATTTTGTTTAAAAAAAATTTAAAAGCAACCCCCCCCCCCCAGCTTTTAACAACAATTAAAGAGATTTGTGAATTACAAATCCCAAACTTTCAGAATTGGGAGGGAACTCAAAGGCCAGGTCATCTAACCCAAAACTGAACTGTAATCCTCTCTATAAGAGGTTTTCATTGTTAGTGCTTAAGTATGTCGGGGAGGAGGAGGGAAGGGGGGGAGAGGGGAATGACCAAGACAACTACCTCCCCAGGCATTTCATTCTGCTTTTGAAATGACTTTTTTAAATTATGGAAAATATATGATAAAAAATAAAACATAGGCACTTTGTCTTCCTTCAAGTTTTAGTTCAACAACTATGTTCTGTAGGAGTTCTTTCCTGGTCCCCAAGGTTGCTAGTCTTTCCTAAAATTTCCTTGTATCTTGTTGTTGTTGTTCGCCCATGTCCAACTCTTGGACCATAGCATGCCAAAACCCATGGGGTTTTCTTGGTAAAGATTCTGGAGTGGTTTGCCATTTCCTTCCCCAGTGGATTAAGGCAAAAAGAGTTAAGTGACTTGTCCAGAGTCACACAGCTAGTAAGTGTCTGAGGCCAGATTTGAACTCAGGAAGATGAGTCTTCCTGACTCCAGGCCCTGCTCTCTATCCACTGAGCCACCTAGCTGCCCATCTGGCACATAGTAAGTGCTTAATAAATGTTTATTAACTTTTAAAATACATAATATTTTATTTTCTCCCAATTACATGTTAAAACAATTTAAAACATTTTTTAAAGTTTTGAGTCCCAAATTCTATCCCTCCCTCCCGTCCCTGAGAACAATAAGCAATCAGATATAGATTATACATGTGCAATCATGTAAATAAATGTTTATCAATTGATTGATTGATATCATCTTCCTCATTAGAATCTAAGTTCCCAGAGGCCACGGACTGTGTTCATTTTTCCCTTGTTTCCATCTCGCTTACCATTAGGGCCTGATACATAATATTTCCTAAATGCTTGCTTGCTTATGCGATTAGTTGGTTGAATGTCACCTTAGCCAATTTTAGAATATGGAATTATCTCCCTTAATACCTATGTACTTTGCAAGTAGTAAGCAATAAATACTCGTCTTCTTGCTCGCTTGATTGAATACCTTATGGGGTTGGGTTTTGTCCTTTCTGTTTTTGCCATGTAATCACGTTTTAGGATAGTGAACTACGCCCTTTAATAATCATAGGGAAGTTAGAAGCCTTTAACAACTCTAGATAAGTTACTACTTAATAAAATCTTTGTTGAGTGGAATCAAATTGGAGCAAGCTACATTCCTAACTGTTTATTTCATTGTCAATCAACAAGTTTTCTTTGTGGTTTGCTCTGAGGCATTTGTCTTTTATACAAATGTTATTCTGAACATATGCTGAATTGAGTAACCAAAATCAATATTTGACTACTAGATACAGAATCAAGAGACCTGGGTCTTATTCCCAGCTGGGGGAGTCCTTGGTAAAGTCACTTAGCTTCTCCTCTGGATCTCCCTTTTTCTTAGCTATAAAACAATGAGTGAAGTTGAAGTAAATGATCTCTAATTCTCAAAAAAAAGAACAACTGACTTCTAGTTTATTTTTACAACAATCAGTCAAAATTCATATTGTCCCCTCTTGTTATTATAAATATTCAAAGAATGGGCAGGGGGTACATATATTTTTGTGACCACTCTACTAACCGCTGAACTTGACTTCATTCTTTTTAATACAAGTGTATTCATTGTCAGTAAAACTCCAAAGTGCATGCTTCGGAAATTGGATGATTCTTCTAAAATACTTCTCAAATATTTCACTGTTTGCATAAATGTGGACCTAAGAGACCAGAAAGTGGGGAAGGAGGGAAAGGCAGGAATCTACTTCAAAATTGGGATAGATGGATTGCTTACTGTCTCAGGGAGGGAGAAGAGGGATAGAATTTGGGACTCTAAACTAAAAAAAAAAGTTTTTAAAATTGTTTTAACATGTAATTGGGGGGAAAATAAAATATATCAAAAAATAAAATTAGGATAGAATTCTATTTCAAAAAGTTTTAAAACTTGACTCTGTCCCCCACAAGATATTCTCTGAGAAACTGAACCCTGCCTAAGGATTGTTGATGTGTCTGTGTGTGTTTGTGTATGTGTGTGATCTTTTGCGTTCATGGGATCATGGAAGTCGAGCGGGAAGAGACTTTGAACATCATTTAGACCAACCCTCTCATTTTGCAGTCAAGAAAACTGAGTTCCAGAGAGGTTAAGTGATGTTTGTGCAAGGTCCTTAAGACAGTAAGCAACGGAACTAATCTACGTCTCTCTCACTCCAAACAGAACATACTTTCCCCCCCTTCACCAAATCACCTCTCTATTCCATATAACCTAGGCAAAAATGTGGCAGAATTCAAGGGGAAAGGCCTCTATTTAATAGCTTATCATTGCCCTACATCTGATTTTTTAAAAAGGAGATACTAATAATGGTTTTTAAAATTGGCAATTTCAAAAGCAATTCAAATAAGCAATAGTTTTCTTACAATGGGAGGGTGCACTTTGTGTGTAAGTCTGTACTTAGAAGTTTCTCTGAAATCCCTTGATGCCAGATTTTTTGCAAAAATGCAATGATAAGCATTCTCCAGAATACTTAGGAAGTTAAGGAAGTCCATTCATGTTTTCAAATTCCTACTTTTATTGTGGTGTTAATGGTTGGTTTGGGGGTTTTTTTAGTTTGTTTTCTGGGGAGGTCCACATCTGTGATTTCATTTGTGTAGGAAACCCCCAGTATCTAAACTCCCCCCAGCAATTCAGATCAGCAACTCTAACTTTTTTAGACAGTTAAACTACCAAATATTGGTCCTCCTTAAGTGTCTAACCTACTTAGAGTAATTTAGACATGTAGGGAATTTGCCTCACATTTTAATCAATTCAGGAACAAATGCTGTTAAGCCGATGGCACAAACAAACAAACAAAGTCTCATTTTTGCTTTCTCTTATTTATTTTCTTATATGTTTATAAACAACCATTGATTTTTTCCTCCTGCCTGTATTCTAAGAGTTTTTCTCACAATTCTTCCTTTCTCTTTGAATTATTACGTGCTCTGCATAAGTAGTGCCAGAACGCTTAACTAGAAACAACTTGACATAGCCAGCTCATTTCACCAAGCCACTGAAGAGCAGGTAGTTGGCACTCTGGGCAATGTTCTAGACACTGAAGAAGCAATTTAAAAGGAAAAGTAGGGGAAACATTGTAGATAAAGGAGACTTAGATTTCAACAAAGCATTTGACAATCGTTCGGTAGGAACAAGATGAAGAAGAGATGGGAACCAGATAGATAGTACTTGGAGGTCTAGTAGGAATTGGTTGAATGATCAGATGAATTATAATACCACCCAGGTACTCATCATAGCTACATAAACACCCTTGGGTAAACACACACACACACACACACTCTCTCTTACTATACCCTCAGCTTATATACATCCTTCCCCCCAGATCACCCCACAGCAATGGCTGTCCCTTGGCAAGCTCTGGGCTCAGACTTCATTACTGCTGAGTAAGAGCTTCACACCCCACCCACCACTCCACCACGAGGAGTATTGTTCAACATTGAAATTGCTTCACTTCCTAAATCCACCAAAGGTAGGGCAACAAGGATATATTAAGCATTCACTATGTGCCAGGCATTGTGCTAAGCTTGGAGATACAAAGACAAGCAAAAAGAAAGAGAGTGACTGTCCTCAAGATGCTTACCTTCTAATGGGGGAAGATAGCACACACAAGGGAGCTGAAGCATTGGGGCATGGTGTTAAAGTTCAAAAAGAACATCTGGGAGGGAAATGAAGGTTGGTCCAACTAGATTCCTCCCCAAAATGGAGTCTCCAGAGGAACTCATGAGAGAAGAGGCTAATGACATGGTAGAGGGACATTCCATACTAAGAAGCTCAAAGGGATAGATAAGCATTTCAGAGTGAGGAGAGCCTTGGCTGAGGGAAATTCTAGAATGAAATTGTAGCTGAAGCATGGGAAATTGAAATTGGGAAAGTCAGAAGCATACCCAAGATGTGAATTATCAGTGTCTAACAATGATTCTTTATAAGTCTGCCCTATCCCTCAGGACATATCTGAGGATCTAAAAAAGCTAGATGACTCTTCTTCCTGATTGTAAGTTATAGCCACAGTACAAGCAGCTGTTTGTCAACCTGCTGAGAACAGTTTAAAAATTTTGCCCTTTTGGTTTTGTTATTTATTTGGTTTCTTACCTAGAAATAAGATAGAAGTTAATCATGACTAATGTTTAATATACAGCTTGACAGCAGTGCCTTTACTCAGTCTGTTATGTCCCCCAATCGCAAATCACATATGGTCCAAGAGTTATAATAAATGTAATGGGAAGCTGACCAATGAAAGTCTTCCCCTTATGAGTGCACACAGTGAGCTCAACCCGATGTGATCCCTCACGTGAATTTGGAGATATATGTGAGTATTCTATGACTGTTTCCATTCTACTCACAACACGATGAGAAAAGTTTGTTTTTTTGTTTTCCTACTGGCTCCTGAGCAAGAACTGAGCATGTAAAGTCCCCAAAACTAGACCTCGTTCTCTTTCCTGCTCGGCTGCATTCAAGTGGGAGACAATAACTCCTGTAAGTCAATGGCTATGGAGAATTCTAAAAGTTTATTTTCTCCACTGGGGACAACACAAAGACTATGGTCCTGCTGCTGCTGCTTCTGACCCTGTTGTTTCTATTCTTTCCTGCCTTAGGTGAAGGATTATTGGTGCCAGAAAGGAATAGACTGTGACCTTGTGAGCTTTGAAAAGTCTAGAGACCAAGAAACTGGAGTGAATGCCAGAGTCTGTGAGCAGTCAATCAACAGGAAGGGCAAAATCCTGATCATCTTGATTGACCCAGCCCAGGCATGCCATGAATCATGGATCACACAGAGACACTGGTTTCTGCAAACAAGGGGACATCTTCATTTGTCAGCTATGCCAAATTCAGATGTGAACTTGGTGGAGTGAACGCTCTGTAACAATCACTCTGAGTATAAGCCACCTCTCCCCAGGGACCAAGGAGATAGAAGGGATATTGGGTCTCCAGTTCAAGCAGGGGGATGTATTTGTACTCTGTACTTGCTGTATTTCTCAGGGACCTGGTGAAAGACTTTAGTTTAAAAAAGCCAGGGTGTCCTGCTGCATCCTGGACCATTGCCATTTGTCTTGACCCATGTCTTGCCACTGGACTCCCATGACTCTGGAGGAAAGTGTGAGAGGCTAATGACTTTGTACAGCCCTGCCTCACTTAAATCCAATTTGCCGGCAAGTCAAGACATCACCCTTCTGATGTCATCACTCCTCTTTGGGAACCAAGAACAAACCACATTTTTTAGTAAATATTCCTTTGTAAAAGCTGACCGATTTTAGTTGATTAAATGATACTCGGGTGGGAATCACTGGTGATTGATCCTGGAGCAGTCAACAAGTACTTACTATGGGCCAGGCACTGGACTAAACACTGGGAATATACATACAGGAAAAAAAGAAAGCCAGGCTCTATTCTTGGGGAGAGTGCATTTTAATGCAGGAAGATAGATATAAAAGGCAGCTGAGGAGAGGAGAGAGAAAAGGTACTGGAGGCTAGGTGGAAGGTCCAGAGAGTCAGGAATAGAGCTGCGGGAGGAGTGAGCTTTGACTGGCCAAGGCACTTCTTGAATGGAAGGTCTGAGTGGGAACTCACTCATGAGGGAGGGGGGGTGGCATACACAACTGTAGGGGTAGTCATTTGCATGGCGAGAAGGCCATTGCAGTAGAGATAGAAAAGTCCAGACTCAGGAGCAGATGTGGGAGAGAAGTGAGAATTTATCAAGCTCATAGCATTAGAAAAGAACCCCCAGGCCCTCAAGGATACCCCTAGATCTCCGAAGAGAAGATACCGCCTTGCTCTCAGAAACCTAACTCATCAGTGGAAATGAGACATGGGAGAAGGATCCCCAGGGTTTACAATAGGCTACACTCAGAGTCAAGATACCTTCATGTTATTTTGATGTTGAAACCTTTTTTACACTTAATGGATGCATGAAACCCATGACAAATATTAGCAGTAGAATAATCAAATATAATATCCAGAAGTCTCTCAGATCAGTGCTGGATATAGGCATGATGTAGTAGGAAAACAAGAGAGAGACCTGAGGCAGGAGGGACCTGAGTTTACTTCCTACCCCAATGCACTGTATGATCATGGACAAGTCACAACCTCCCGAAGTCTTAGATTCCTTACTTGTAAAATGGGTGAATAATTTCTATAGTACTTGGCTCGCAGAGTTGTTGAGATGATCAAAAGAGGTAATATGTGCTAAGTGCTTTGTAAACCTTTCTTCATGCCAGTTATTATCATACAGCTCATATTCTGGTGTTTTCAAAGTTAAGACTGTGAAAAAATACTTCTGGCATGCACAACCAAAATTGCCTGATGGTTCCTAATGGTTTATTCATGACATCCTGCATAAATTCTTAGGTTTTGCTCTTTTAAATTCTTTGGGTAAGCCTGTGTGTTGCACAGTTAACATGTAACTTGGGAGAGGGGGAAGATTGAACTTCAAAGTTGTTACCAGGACTTTTCTCCTGCTAAATTACCCACTCTTTTCTGTAAGTCTGTTACTATTTCTTGGCTTCCTATTTTTGGCATCTACCATTTGAAACAAAAAGTCCCTAATGTGCTTCTTCCTCGCCCCCGCCCCCAACACTGTAAGTTATGGATGAGCCATCTTTTTTGGTAATAGGACTTTTCCAATACCCTTGTGGTTTCTTTCTCTTTTTAATAATTAAGATTCAGGTCCATCAGTAAAGTTAAGTTCCAGAAT
Organism: Trichosurus vulpecula; assembly: GCF_011100635.1. NCBI lineage: Eukaryota > Metazoa > Chordata > Mammalia > Diprotodontia > Phalangeridae > Trichosurus > Trichosurus vulpecula. Next base: position 167,076,287 of record NC_050573.1, read on the forward strand.
TGGAGACTTACTCATCTTGAAATCCAGCTTTTAAAAATCAAGTGGATCCATATGTATTTCTGTGGGTGCCATTGTTACATTATCCTCTTGAAAAACATCAAAACGAAAAAAAAATCTATTCTTGGATAGTTCACTTGTAGTGTTGAGTACCAGAAACACTATCTTTAGGAGAAGCATTATACTCTGAGTCTCAGGCCTTTCTATGACAGGGACAGACGCATAGCACCCGTTTCCCCCAACTGAAGAAAACCCTCCTCAGCAACCACACTACCTGTACTCAGACTGCTCTCAAGAAAATTAGGAATTATTTGACAATAAATTAGGATTTTTGTGCTGCCTAGCAGGAGACCCTCTGTGAAGCTGACTCTCAGAATATGAGTTCTGTTCACCTGTCATGTGTCCAGTTCAGAGTGTCTCCATTTGAGACACACCTCTGATGTCCTGACTTCAAACAGAAGAACCATCATGAGGGTACAGCATTCCAGAGGAAGCAGATGATAGTTCTGCCTTATTCTACCCTGGTCAGGGCACATCAGAACGCTGTGGTCACTTCTGGGTACTACATTTTAGGAAGGATATTGACAAACTGGAGCACATCCAGAGGAAGATGACTGAAAGGGTGGAGGCGCTGGGGATCATGCCATCTATCCTGAAGGTGGACTTTCTTTTACATATTCTCTCCCCCAGATAGATTGGAAGCTCCTCGAGGGCTAGAATTGTCTCACATTTTCTATCTTTATTCCAAGTGCTTAGCAAATAGTAAATTAGTAAATACTCAACGAATTTATTCATTTATTCTTTCCGAGACATTTAGCATAACAAAAATATAATTTGAAAAAAAAAACAAGCAATTTGCCTCAGTTATAATAAACACCAAGATTGCACTGTTCTCAAATACTATTTTACTATGCTAACTGCTCTCATTAAAGATTGTATTTAGTAAATAAATAATTACCTTGATTCTAGAATGCCCTAACTCTGAGAACTAAGAGGGAGTATGGCTGGATGGTTCACCATTTAAAAAAAAAATAAAAAGGAAGATGCATCATATATAGTATAAGAAAAAAATGGTTTCATTTCCCCTTATTATCCTGATCTCTCACACCTTATTAAGTAATTTTAATTTGCTTTTTGCTTTTCGTTTGCTTATCATCTTTCCTGATTGCCCATTCATTTATATTAATATGGCTTTAGCATATGAGCATCTCTGTTAGTGATGTCACTATAATATTGTACTCTTTCACTGCTCCTGGCTTTGACTTGGTTTGGGGGTATGAGCTCCATTTCTTCTCTTCTCATATTTTCTGGTGCTCTCACTGGATGATTCCATCATTCTACCAATAACTTTCATGTCCTAGTACAAGTAAGTTTTCATGGCTCCTTCTTGGGACCAGAATCTTCTGATATCCTTTCTCATAGCAGCCCATAGCTTATTCCAAGTTCTCCATTGATTATAGATCAATAATCAGAGAATCCAACAGTCTACATTAGGCAGGACAGTCCTGTCCCTAAAGAGATCTGCTAAAATAGTCCTCCGTAGAGATATTTGGTTCCCTAGTGGCAGCTAGGTGTAATAATGGAAAGACTATGATGCTGGATTTGGAGTTAGTTAGACCTCAGTCGAAATCCTGTCTCTGGAGCTTATTGTGTGACCCTGGGCAAGTCATTCAATGTTTGTGTGCCTCAGTTTCCCCATCTAGGCAGCTCGGTAGCTCAGTGGATACAGTGCTAGGTCTGGAGGCAGGAAGACATGGGTTCGAAACTGGCCTCAGAAATATACCAGCAGTCTAATGTTGGGCAAGTCATTTAACCTGCTTGCCTCAGTTACCTCAACAGTAAAATGGGGATAATTATACAAATAGCACCTACCTCACAGGGTTGTTGCAAGGTTCAAATTAGATAATATTTGTAATGTGCTTAGCATAATGCCTAGCACATATTAAGTGCTATATAAATGTGATAATGGTGGTCTATAAAATGAGGATAATAGTACCTACCTTACAGAGTTGTTACGAACATCAAATGAGATAACATGTAAACAGCTTTGTAGACTTTAAAATACTATTTAAATTCTGCCTATTATTATTCCCTAATGGACCCTATTCTCTTTTCTTCTCTCTTTTTGTTTGACATGTTATTTCTTCTATCATGACTTGTTATATTATGGAATTATAGAACCTATATTTTAGCTTTCCAAATGAATTTCATGGTTAGTTCCAAGCATAGGAAAGTGCCATTTTCCCCAGATAATAGTAGATATGGGGTATTTACAGTCTGCCTGGAGACAGGGAAATTGTAGAGATGCCAGTGTGAACACTTCTTTGAAAAGAAATAAAAATTGCAAGACAGGAACTTGGAAAGTCTTCTTGAGTTGTAATACTCGAGAGGGGAGTGTCACAAAAAAAAGCTGGGAATCTCTAAATGATCTCTGGGGACAGAAAGCAGGACAATTTGGTGGATTCAATTAATATTTGAAAGACTGGGAAGTTCAGCTTCCTAGAAAAACCATTAAACTGAGAGAATATAGAAGAGATCAGAGTTGGGAAGAATGCTAATGGAGAATGGGAGTTCATATCTCTCATTCTCCATTAGCATTCTTCTCAACTCTAAGGATGCTATGTATAGGTGCTTTGTATGTAGAACAGAGGAAAGGGCTCTTTAGAGAATTTCTGTGGGTAGAATGGTAGACATACCAGTTAAGTTAGCCTTCAGGAAGTTTCAAGAAGAACAGTTTTGACACAAAGCCAAAGGTTTACATAGTACCAGTCAGAAAAGGAATTTGTTTATCCAGGGACCAATGCCATATAAATGTGAGCTATTATTATTGGGAGAAAAAGTTTAATGGATCATGGCTTTCTCTTATTCCTTTTCTACAATGATTATGGATGTGATGAGTCAAATAAAGAAAACAAACATTTATTCAGTGCCTACTAAGACTACAAAAAAGGACAAAACCAATCCCCATTCTCTAGAAACTCACAGTCTAATAAGGAAGACAACATGCAAACAGCAACGTACAAGCAGGATAAAGCCTGATTTAATTGGAGATAACCAACAGAGGAATTACACCATCATTAAGGGGATCAAGAAAGTGTCCCTGTAGGGGTGGAATTTTAGCTGGGACTTGGAAGGAAGGCAGGAAAGCCAGGAAATAGAAATAAGAAGGGAGAGGGACTATCACTCTTTGGGCACATGAGACACACAAAGAGGACAGGGAAACACTTTGATCACCAAAGAAAGCCAAGAGGCTGGGTTTAGGACAAAGCAAATCAGAAGATGATGCTATTGAACAAAAAGAAAGCAAAACTGGTCAGGCAATTGGAAGGGGAGGGCTTTGCTCTTTACCTATATTGCAGAATAGAGTCTATGCCAGTGTGTTGCTATTGAGTTGTTTAGGTCATGTCCAACTCTTTGATATCCCATTTTGGGATTTTCTTAGTAAAGATACTGGAATGCTTTGCCATTTCCTTCTCCAGTTCATTTTATAGATTGAGGAACTGAGACAAACAGGGTCAGTGACTTACTTACCCAGAATCACACAGCTAGTAAGTGTCTAAAGCTGGATTCGAACTCAGGAAGATGAGTCTTCCTGGTTCCCAGCCCACTGCACCACCTAGCTGCCATTCTATGCTGGTATACTTTTCCTAAAAGAAGTCTCTTGAACCCAAGTGAGCATACATCTTGAACTGTTAGACTGAATGGGGAACATAAGTGGCTTTGAATACAGGAAACACTCAACTCAACGCCTTTTAAGGCTTTGTGCTCGTCACTGAAGATGTCACGATGAAAACGTTTTTCTTCAAGGAGTTTACATTCTTCACCAGTGTTAATAATTATGATAGCTTTCATTTACAGAAAACTTTAAAATTTACCAAACCAACTAACATTCCACATATGTTATCTCACTTGATCCTTACAACAATCCTGGGAGGTAGGTGCTATTATTATCCCCATATTATAGATTAGGTAACTGAGGCTGAGGGAGGGTTAAGATAATATGCCTAGAGTAACATAGTTGGTCTTTCTGACTCCAAATCTTCAAGCCACTGTGCCTAAAGAGAGATACTCACCTGTATCTGAATTTCAATTCTCTATATTTTTGGAATCTTCATTTACTGGAGGCAGCTGAGATGTTGCCTGTCACTACTGGAGTCCCTGGGTTTGTGCCCACTGAGAAAGAGGCCTTGGAGGGCCCTAAAGTTGGCCAAAAGGAAAATCCCTTTAGGCACAATGCTTTGAAGCACCACCTCTGAATTACACTTGCTGTTCATCAGCAAGAATGAAAGTGAGGGCACTGTTCAGACATTGCCGTCATTTACAGAACAAGTAAACAAACATTTCATCCGCATTTCCCTGAGTTCCTTAGCTGGTGTGCAATTCAATTCCCAGGGCTGCCTTTGGGCTAAGCAATCATTCAATAAGTCCTTCAACAGGACATTTTCCCCTCCCTTCCCTGGAGGGGGTAGGGAGAAGACCTGTGCCAAGAACTGGTCTTGCAAAAGTAAAATTGGCCAGAAGCAGCACAGGGTAAGTCTTCCGCTCCTTTCAAGCATTAGGGTTTGTTTTTTTTTGTTTGTTTTGTTTTGTTTTATTTTCCAGTCTGAAAGAGTCACCATTTAGAGATTCTTCACACACTGAGAAGTTGACTATGATAAATATATTGGATTTTGTGGTTGATTGTGAGTTTCTGTATTTTTTACTTTTGAGATTAGGTGGAAGGGGAAAAGTTAGAAGGAGTTAGGTAACTAGTGATTTCATGAAAAATCACTTCCTGATAAACACAAGAATAAGCAACGGTTTCACTCTTTCTCCACTGTTATTTGACTGTTATTTGTTATTCTAAAAATGATGATAATAACAGTAAGACAAGAGAAAGAAATTAATGGAATAAAGATAGGCAAAGAGGAAACAAAATTATCCCTATTTGCCAACATTGTCATGATTTACTTGGAAAACCATAGGGAATCAGCAAAAAAAAAAATGAAGACAATTAAAAGCTTCAAGAAAATACACACAAAATGGGCTCACAAAAATCAATAAAATTTCTATTTAGCAATAAAAAAATTCAGAAGGGAATAGTAGAAAGGGAAGATACCATCCTAAATAATTACAAAATGCATAAAATAACTGGGAGTCAATCTACTAAAGCATACTCGATATCTATTTGAATACAATTTTTAAATGTTCCTTAAAGAAATAAGGAATAACTAGAATAATTAGGGGGATATTTAGCATCTTGGCTATGCTAATGCCACCTAAATGATAAATGCTACTTAAATTAGTTTACAGATTTAGTTTTGTACCAATCAAATTATCAAGGAAATATTTTATATAATTAGACAAAATAATAACAAAATTCATTTGGAGGAACAAAAGATCTAACATAGCTCCTCCTGGTAGCATACTCAGTAGGCATTTCAGTCAAGTTCATGGAAGTTTGAGGTCAGGCTGCTTTAGAACATGAAAGATGAAGGGTCTCCTCTTCCCCACCCCAAACACTTCAAAACAAACATAGCTACCCTCCAATTGCTTATTGTTGGCCATGATGTCTAAGAAATTCTTACTGCTTGGCAAGGAAAGTCTTTGAAATGGTTATTAAGCCAGAAATCCATGGATATACTAAAGGGGTGATACTTCTTCAGGCCTCTCTTTCCTGTCAACCTTGAAGCATAAGGATGAGTGTCCAAGCTACCTATGTGTTCATAGCCTTGGTGACATTGGCTTCTTGACTGTTCCACAAACATATCTCTTGGCTCCTGGCATTTTCACTGCCTGCTCACCATCCCTGGAATGCTTTCTCCTCCTCCCCTCCCACTACTGACCTCCCAGATTTCTCTCAGATCCCAACTAAAGTCCCACCTTCTATGGGAAGCCATTCTAGTGCCTTCCCTTTGTTAATTATCTCTTATTTATTCTTCATATAGCTTGCTTTGTATTTATTTGCTTGCTTTCTCCCACATTAGATTGTGAGTTCCTTAAGGGCAGGGACTATCTTTTGCCTTTCTGTGTTTCCTATGCACTAAGCTATGGTGTACGAGGTGTTCAAGAAAGATTAGCAGCTCTGGTATCAAGGCTTACCCAGCCCTCTTCAGGGCTGCGCATCCACCTTTGGCATCTACAGGGCACTCAAAACTTACCGGTAGCTCCAAGAAACTATAGCATATGCATCAGCCACACCCTAGTAAATAGTCTGGGCAGATGGGCTTAACCAGGCTGAGAGTAACCAATGGGCCTCCAACCCAGTGGTGAGTTAGCGGGAAGTCTACCCCAGACATGTGAAGACTTCTCCTGGCAGAATGGGCAAGTGAGAACAATTTGTTCCAACGACCATGAAAGCAACTTGAAGCAGGCACTGTGGAATGTTCAAAGCTTGGGCAGACATTGAGGATGCCAAGATCATCTACTGCATTCTGGCCATCATCAGTCATCTTGACTTTTGTCTTGCCACTGAACTTGGATGACTCTGAAAGAGAGAGTGAGGCTGACGACTTTGTGCAACTCTGCCTCACTTAAATCCAATTCACCCATGAGTTAAGACATTACCTGTAATATCATCGATCCTCTTAAAAAACGAAAGACAAACAACAACAACAAGCACTTAGCACAGTGTCTGCCACATACCAGGGACTTAAGAAATGCTTATTGACTGAGTAACTCATAGGCAAGCCTGTCTCTGGAATGGAGCCTTCTCCCATTAATTTCTTCTTTCCTTTGGCACAGGGCTTTGTGAGATATTTAAAAAGCAGCCAGCCCCCTTCTCTTTCTAGGCACCCAAGTTGGGCAGTGGCTACCGAACAGAAGTAGCCACAAAGGAAAACCATACAAAAGGAAGAAAAGTCACTACCAGAGACAATGCCCACCAGAAAGAATCTATGTGGCATTTAATTGGGCTGTACTCAGTGAGGTAGAATGTAAAATAGTGAAAGAAACTGCAGACCTTTCAATGAGCCTTGAATATCAGTAACCATTCTGTGATTTTTAAAAATTGCTCAGCATTCCCTTTACTGTGTGGGAATAAAACTACCTCTTCCATACCTGATCATTTCTATATTCTGGGTACCTTTTTCTTCTCTTCTGACCACCCCCACCCACCTTGATGGGGAGGACCTCTTAGACTAGAACAAAAAATAGAATTGTTCTTCAGAGATATGAGAGAGGAGAGCAAATGTAACACTGGGGACCTTAATTCCTCTACTGAGAAGACAAGGCAAAACCTGAGGGCAGGTAAATGACAGGCAATGGTGAAGTCCCTTTGACTTCAGCCTAGTGGTGTCAACAGACTAGGTTCTCTACCAAACTAAAATCTCAAGGAAAATCATTTTGTAAAAGTAGGAATGAGGAGGAATAGCACTTCCAAACCTCAGATTATATTATAGAACAGTAATCAATAAAATTCTTTGGAACTAGGTTGCTGGGTAGGATAGTGGATAGAGCACTGGGCTAGCAGTGAGGAAGACTTGTGTTTGCATCTTGCCTCAGACACTGAACTACCTGCATAACCTTGGACAAGTCACTTAACCTGTGTTTGTCTCAGTTTCCTCAACTGTAAAATAGGAATGATAATAGCATTAACTTCAGAGGGTTTTGAGAATCTAATGAGACAATAATTGCAAAGTGCTTGGCACATAGTAAGCACTATATAAATAAATGTTAGTTATTTATTATTTGTAAAGTGCTTGGCATAGTGCCTGACAAATAGTAGGTGCTATATAAATGTTAACTAATGTTATTATTAATTGGTGAGAAAATGAAATGTCAATTAACAGAACAGACTAGATATGATGGGAACAGCACCTGGTTTAATGTAGGTTGGGTTGGTTCTCCTTTAAAGGAGCAGGGAGACTCCCCTCAGAAGTTATTTGGCTCTAGGGAGCTGGACCTTGAATTATTGGTTTGGCTTCCTAAACTCTTGAGGCATAAAAGGCTCAGCCTATGGGGAACTGGTACTTAAGAGGTTTTAGCAGATCTCTTCCTGGACCATGAAAATACCTTTCTGACCAAGTGCTGAATAATTGCTAGGTTCAAGGTGGAGGCAGATGGAACTAGTTTGATTTCAATTATGGGTTTTCTTTAACCCTAAATTGTATCCTTTTATATTTATATTAATATTGTATATTTATAATTTGTTTATATTTATATACTCTATATATGTATTATATGCCAACTCTCAAATTCTATGATTCTGCAGTTCTGTGAGTGCTGCAAAATTGTGATCAATCAACAATATGTATTGTATAGTTGAATATATACATATATTTATAAAGTCATTTTAATTGTATTTTATGGTCCACAAGTTTCTCATTGCCTTCTAACCTAAACCTAAATCAGTAGACTAAACTCAAATATACCTGGCCCAGAACACTAGATAAGAAAAAATTGAACTCATAATCCAGTGTTTAATAAACCTGGAAAAGATAATTTACTTAGGAAAGAACTCTATTTGATGGAATTTCTGGAAAAACTAAAAGGCAAAACATCAGAAATTAGACCACTATCTTACACCACTACTAGGCATACACCCAAAGAGGTCAATGAAAAAAAGAAAGGCCCAACAGACACAAAAATTATTGATAGCAGCACTTTTTGTTGTAGCAAAGAACTAGAAATAAAGTAGATGCTCATACATTGGGGCCCGGCCAAATCAGTTATGGTATGTTGCTGTTGTTTGTCCTTTGTTTTTGAAGTGGACCAATGACAAATTGTGGTAGATTAGGATCATGGAACACTATTGGGCTGTAAGAAACAAAAAATATAATGATATTAATAAACATGGAAAGATTTATAAGAACTGATACATAGTGAAATAAGCAGAACTAGGAAAACGACTTACTCAATGACTCCAACAATATAAATGGAAAGACCAACAAAATCAAAATGATTGAAACTAAAGACAGTGGGCTCTCTCCCTCCTTGGTGGGAGGTCTTCAAGAAAAGGGTGGATGACTGTTTGTCCAGCATGTTAGAGTGGATATTCCATTCATGTGTGGGTTGTACTAGATGGCCACTGAAGTATCCTCCAACTCTCAAATTCTATGATTCTGCGGTTCTTTGAGCACTGCAAAGTTATAATCTATCAATCAACAAGCATTTACTAAATTCCTACTATGTGCCAGGCACTGGGCTAAATGTTAGGGAACCAAATATAAAGAAGGAGATAATCCCCATTCTTGAGAAGCTTACACGAAAATAACAAAGATTGGCCCCAAAAAAGAGCTATGAGAAGGTACTTCCTTCTACTTTTTTCTCATAGGTGGGGGACTATGGATGTGGAACACTGAATATATCATCAGATTTTTTAAACATGTGAGCTTTCCCCTAACACAAACACAATATTTTTTATTCTTTTATTCCTTGTTTCAAGGTATTATTCAACAGAGAAGGGATATACTGGGAAACACAGGTGATGCAAAAACAAGAGATACCAATATTTAATTCCTTTTTTGTTGTTTTAAAATTTTATTTTTTTTGTTACATTTTCTGAACTGTCTCCCTCCCTTCATCCACCCCCACACCTGCACAAGAGAAGGCCAGCATTTGACATACACACAATATACATATATGTATGTATATATATGTATACGTATAAATAGATATATGTAAAATCATATTATGTATACTTGTATTTATCAGTTCTTTCTCTGGAGGTGGTGTTTGATTAAAATATTTATAGCACTCAGAATTACTTAGTAACTTGTTTACAATTATTCTTCTAGCAACATTGCTATTACTGTACACAATGTTCTCTTGGCTCCACTCATTTCACTCTTCATTATTTCATGCAACTCTTTCCATGTTTTTTCTAAAATCAACCTACTCATCATTCCTTACAGCACAGTACTATTCCATCACAATCATTTACCACAGCTTGTTTAGCCATTCCCCAATCAATGCGCATCCTCTCAATGTCCACGTCTTTGCCACAAAGAGAGCTGTTAGAAATATTTTTATAATTAATTTATTTGTTTTTAGTTTTCAACATTCACGTCCATAAGATTTTGAGTTTTAAATTTTCTCCCCCTCCCCAAGACAGCATGCAATCTGATATAGGCTCTACTTGTGTATTCATATTAAACATATTTTCACATTAGTCATGATATAAAGAAGAATTAGAACTAATGGGAGGAAGAAGAAACAAAACAAAATAACAAAGGAAAAGGAGAGCAAATGAGATGCTTCCATCTGCATTCAGACTCCAAAATTCTTTCTCTGGATATCGATAGCATTTTCCACTGTGAGTCTTTTGGAGTTGTCATAGATCCTTGCTTTGAGAGCTATTATAAATATTTTAGAACACATAGATTTTTTTTCCTTATCCCCTGATCACCCCAAACAGATCTAATAGTGGTACTGCTGGGTCAAAGGGTATACACAGTTTTATAACTCTTTAGGTATAATTCCAGATTGCTCTCCAAAATGTTAGGATCAGTTCACAGTTCTACCAACAATGTATGTGTCCCACGAAATTTAATTTCAAATAGGAAAAGAAGATATTTCTTATGATAGATAGATAGATAGATAGATAGACAGACAGATTTACTGATGACAGTTTACAGCTTTTTGGTGATGAGAGTAATACAAGCTGAAATTGCTTTAAAATATATTACTATTCTCTACCTTCTTTGCAGAGATGAGGGACTGTGCACATGGAATATTAATTATGTTGTCAAACACAGTTGATGTCTTGGTTGGTACTGCTGAATTGTTTTTTCAGTTATGGGGGTAGCTCACTGGATAGGGAAGGAGAGGTCAGCCAAGAGGGGAGCTCCTCATTTCCATTGCTTTTTTTGCTTTGGTCTTCAGGGATACTTGAAGGATCTCAACAATCCTAATTCACCCCATCTCTCTTACTCTAGTGTTTACTCATCATCTCCTCTTTTATTAACCTTTATTCTACAATATTTCTTAGACCTGTCCCCTTCCTCTTTCTTTAGATAGGAAGAGTATGACATATTGGAGAGAGTGTTGGACTTGAAATCAGGAAGACTTAGCTTAGGATCCTACCTTTCACCCTTACTAGCTCTGTGACCAAGGGAAAGGCATTTAACTTTAGTATCAATTTCCTCATTTATATTGGAGTACCTACCTCACAAGGTTGCTGTGAGGTATCACTGATAAAATGAATGTACAGCATGTTGTGGACCTTAAAAGAGTTATATAAACATCAGTTACTATTATAGCCACAGTTCTGGACCAGGGCCTAGCCACATCAAGATTCAGCTAATACAATAGCTTTCTCGCTGGTTTCTCTTCCTCTAACCTATCATAACATAGCTTTAAGAATCATCTTCCTCAAGTGTTGTTCCCTCTTTTCAGAAGCCTATAATAGTTCAATTTCCACGTGAGTTAAGCAAAGGCTTCTAACCACAGGCTTCAAATCTCCCCAACAATGGTCTTCAACATTCTACCACCAATCCTCAAGACCCTCTCTGTTACATAATGGCTTAGATCAGTGGTTCTCAAAGTGTGGTCTAGGCATCCCTGGGTATCCCTGAGAGACCCTTTTGGGGAAACCACGAGGTCCAAACTATTTTCATAATAACAGTAAGATGTTTATATTTCTAATGTGGAAAATGCTGGTAGATATAGCCCACATAAACAAAAAGCTCTTTTAGGGTCGTTAGTAATTTTTAAGAGTGTAAAGGGGTCCTGAGACTAAAAAGTTTGAGAATCATTGGCTTAGACCTTTCCTACCAAGACAATTTAATTGGTACTCCTCTGTGTCTTTCTAAATAATTCTCCTTTCCTGTTTCCAAGATTTCATGCATGCTAATCCTCCAGATCTGAAAGCTTTTTACTCAACCACATCCCTTTCAGTCTTGAAAACACGGTTCCCCAACTTATCTCCCACCCAACTTCCAGATGGCTATAGTCACCCAAACTCTGATAGCCATCCTCTAAGCAGAAGTGAAATCTATCTGCATAGCAGTGATTTGCTATGGGCATGATTTCATCTTTGCTTTTATGTTCTTATATTTTTCCCTCTGTTTGCCCTATGTCTCCCATTAGATTAGGTACCACGTGCATTATGTCCCATATCTGGGACTCAGGTCCCTCATCTCTAAAATGAGGATGTTTGACTAATAGGTAATTGCTGAAGTCCCTTCCAGCTCTGGGTCTATGATCTGGTGACATAAGAAGACTCATCAATTGATATGGAAGGAAGAAAGTGGGACCAGGAGGATGGTATACAAGATAGCTAAAATAATGTAAATGTAAAGGACACTTAAAATGAGCAATTGTAATAATCCATCTTGGTCCCAGAGAACAGGCAATGAAATGAACTTGTGTCCTCTGACCAAGGATGAATGGACGATAGGTGGATAGTTCATACACCAGCTTTGGTAAGGGGTCAGTTGGTTTTGCTTAATTCTTTTTCTTTGTTGTAAGGAACAGTTTGATGTGGAGGGCACCAGGCATATACCAGGAAATGACTGTGATGTAAAAGAAAAAAGTATCAATAAAACTTATTTAACAATTTTTTTAAATGAATAGGGTGGGTGGAGATTAAATGACATCTAAGTCATCTTCCAGCTCACCATCCTTTCAACAATGGATTAGCTGATCGATACCCAATGGTTTCTTTCACCTTGACTCCATCTTCTTATCCAGCATCTGCCAGAATTTAAAAGCACCTCTTCATCCATGAACCCTGCCTCTACCCTAAGGAAATCCTACTTCATGATCACATCTCTAGGGCTACAATAATCCGGTGGAGATAGTCTACTTTGGCTTTTTGCTACTTGGCTGGATGGGTCGTGGTGAGTGAAATTCTTATTCCCTATTTCCCAGACAAGAAGCCTGATCCTTTTGAAGCAATTCCAAGTCCTGCCAGCCTGGGGAGCATGAAACCAGGAATCAAATCTCTGTCTGAATTCTGTTAATGATAGTGTCTAAGGAAAACAGGCTCCAGCGAGCACTCTGTGGCACTCCAGCCAACAGAGAGATCCCTTATTCCATGCACCTCAGTGAGGTGATTATGATGAAAGCTGCTGTGGATATAAATTCCAAGGGATTTACTTCATTGTGTTCAGTGAGTAAAGATGGCAAATTAGGTATTGTGCCATCCAATAATAAAATCAAGGTTTATAAAGAGCTATAAGACTGAAATTTTGACTGCCCTCAAAACTGCTTAATCTGGAAGACTGAAGCATTGTGCTTGTGGTTAAATACTGTATATTAAATTGAATAAAGGTGCAAATACAGAGTACGTCTTCATTCAGGCAAACATATATATTCTGAACTAAAGCATGTGAACTATCTCAATTTCAGAGATGAAGTTTGAACTGAATAAGCTCAGAAAAAGTTCTTCTTTTATTGACTTTTGCTAGAAATAAAAAATAAAAGGGTTGAGGCAGAATTACTAAACTTAGAGATAACGTAAAGGTAGAAAAAGCCATAGTTTGCAATGATGCATGAAATGCAGCCTCACTCCTACACACTGAATCTTTCTTTTGAATCCTCTTCCTTCCTCACTTTTGCCTCTCAGCTTCCCTAGTCTCTGTCAAAAATTAGCTCAGATTCCACCTTCTGCAGGAGACCTTTTCTAGTCATCTCCCCTCTCCCCCATCCCTCTGATTATTTTCATATACTCTCCATATATCTCATTTGTACCTAGATATTTTCTGTATCGTTTCCCCAATAAGAATGTCTGCTTCCTGGCTATTAGCTCCAGATAGGCAGGTGACAGATTCACATTTTTTCCAGACACGGACAATGCAATTTATTTTGCTTGATTCTACATGTTTCTAACAGGTTTTTTCCCCCTTGCTTTCTCAAGGGTGGGGTGAAGTGGGAGGGAGAGAATAAAGATCTGAAAAGAAAAGAAATTTAAATTTAAGAAAATAAATAAAAGAGGGAAGGAAGAAAAAAAAGAAGAAATAATGCCTGCTCCTTGAGAGCAGGAACTGGGGAAGTTGGGGGAGGTGAGGTTGTTTTATTTTGTTTTGTTTTTGCCTGGCACATAACAAGTTCTTAATGAATGCAGGTTAACTGATTAAGAGACAGAAGTGACAAGAGAGTGCATTCCAGAGATGGGGCTAGTAAGGACAAAGGCAAGGAGACACAGGAGATGGAATTTCATGGGTTAAAAAAAAGCAAGTAATCTGGAAAGGTAGGTTGAGGCCAGATTGTGAAGGGCTTCAAATACCAAACAGAGAGTTTGTATTTGATCCTAGAGGCAATAGAAAACTGCCATAACCTCTCTTTTTTGCCATAACCTCTTGAGCAGGGGAATGAAATAGATAGACATGCTTTAGAAATATTATAATTAGAAGATGGAGCAGCTTTCCTAAAATCCAGATCTGACCATGCCAATTAACTCCAGTAATTTCCGTACTACCTTTAGGAGTGAATATAAACCCCTCTGGTATGTAAAGCCCTTTACAACCTAGCCCCAACTTACCTTTCCAGTCTTAAGTCTCATCCCTTTACCTCCCATATTATATTTTCTATGTAACTACATATGTAAAGATTGTCTCACTCTTATTGTTTTAATACAGTATTGTTTACTGTCTTACTGTTTTACTTTTGTCTTTGTATTCTCAAGGTACAGCATAGTACCTGGCATACAGTAAGTACTTAATAAATGCTTGTTGATTGAGTTATTGATTACAGGCACTAGGACTATATTTTTCTACCAGGCATATCATGGCCCTCACTGTTTCTCCTCATGGCTAATCTCTAGCCCCCTTCAGGATATGGATGGTTACTGGGTCCCTTCAGTCACTAGGCATCTGCATTATGAAGGGGGTTGGAAATAGGGCATAAGGTGAGACAGTGAAGGCCATGAGCTATGAGGAAAGTTAAGAGTCTGTAGTATGGGTTCATTGATTCCATATCACATTGGGGAGACCTGACCCTTCATCCTCAAAGAACAGAAACTCTGAGAACGGGGTTGAACACCACCATGGAATCTTTGGACACATATAAGGGAGGCACACTTGGCTAATGCCAAGTTCGAGGGTTGTAAGTGAGAGCTCATAGAATGTTAAAGCTGGAAAGGAGCTTAGAGATTATGTAAATCCAACCCCTCTGCAAATGGGGAAACTGAGGTGACTTCCCAGACAGTAGGGGACCTTCATCACATGGGAAGATATTGATGCTGGAGAGCCATATGTCCATCTACCACCTTTTCATCCCTCCCTTTATGACTGGAAGACACAGAGCCTGGAAGATGAGTTTCACATCTAGCAGGAACACAGGAATCACAGAAGCACAGAATTTTAGAGTTGGGATTTCAAAGGTCATTGCCCTTATGGACTATTCTAATTATTAACATATTTTTTCTGGGATCAAATCTAGATTTGCCTGTTTGCCACTTCCACCCACTGCTCCTGGTTCTGCCTCTGGGGGCAAAGCAGAACAAATCTAATCTATCTTTAATATGTGAGCCCTTCCGAGACTTCAGATACACAATATGCTTCCCCAGAGTCTTCTCTTCTCTGGGCTAAATATCTCCAATTCCTCCTTATATGACATGGACTTAAGACCTTTTACCATTCCAATTGGCCTCCTCTGGCTGTATCTCTAAGAGATGAGAAATATTCTTAAACTGGAAAAGTCCAAACCCTGGAATGAGAAATCCTTGTGTAGATAAGCAACCCAGGCAAATTTCGATGATTCATATCTTCCCCATCTTCTGTTTTGCTGATTCTCTCCACCCTTCAGATTGCCTGCTTAGAACTTTTATTCTAAAGGAGCTGGAGACCTTTTTATAAATGCCAAGGGACTCATGATGGAAAATGCCATCCACATCCAGAGAAAGAACTATGGAGTCAGAATGCAGAGAAGCAGACTCTTTTCTCTTTTGTTTTGTTTTCTTTCTCATGGTTTCTCCCATTCGTTATAATTCTTCTATGCAACATGACTAATGTGAAAATGTGTTTAATAGGAATGTATGTGGAAAGCTCATATCAGATTGCATGCTCTCTTGGGGAGGGAGTGGAGAGGGAGGGGGGAAGGGGGGGAAGGAAGGGGAGAAAATTCAAAACTTATAGAAGCGAATGTTGAAAACTAAAAATAAATAAATTAATGAAAATAAATAAATAAATGCCAATGAGTCTTTTAACATGACCATGGAAAGTGACTGCCCCCCAAAAGTATATCACTACTATTCCCATTTTAAAGAATAAGTTCTCTAAATACAGACTTCCCATGTGATTGACATCCCAGTTCTACCTACCCCATTTGCCCCTCCTCACCCCAATTCCTTCCCCCCCCACCACACACACACACACACACACACACACACACACACACACACACACACACACACACACACACACACTCACAAGTCACTCTACTGAACTTCTAGAAGCCAAAGTCTGATTCAGGCCAAACCTTTTCAGGTGACTCTGTACCAGTTAGAGTCAGGGTGGAAAAGTACATATAGCTGTAGGTTTCCTGATCTAACCCCAGGGGGAAGGCTGAACTGCCCCAGAGAGGTCAATCCAGGTTGGAGACAGAGGAGCCGATTCAATTTGAGAATCCTAAAACCAACCTACAACTGCTATAGTGCTGACTGAATCCTCATCGTCAGCTCCTCAACCTCCTTGCCTAGAATCTGAATAACCCCTGAAAAAAAAAGAGACCAGAAATCTCAGGGGAAACTAGACTGATTCAGACATTAGGCTCCTAAATCTCTAGGATGGGGTTTGGATGAATCCGGTCTAAACTATAAGAATTAAAAATATTGGTTCAATTTACTATAATTCAACAAATATTTATTAAGTGGTTAGTACGTACAAAATACTATGGTAGGCACTCTCAAAGTTCCCACAATCTGATGAGGGAGACCCAAGAGGAATATACAGGTGCACGAAATAACTATAATAATAGAGAATGTGGTCAATTCAAAGGAGTAATCAAAACAAAATGCCATGAGGAATAACCTGGAGACATCATTTTAACCTGCAGCATTGGAGTGGAAAGATCACTAGCTCTGGAATAGGGGCTCAGATCCTATTTCCATCACTTCCCTGTGTTGCCTTGGACAAATTCCTCCCTTCACCTTTTCAGGCCTCAGTTCCTCATCTGGAAAATGAGTTGGTTGGACTAGATGGCCTCTGAGGCCCCTTTGAGTTCTAAATCTCTGATGTGGGAGATGAGGAAGGCTCTGTGAAAGACATGGTGCCTGGGTTGGGCCTTGAAGAAAGGGAAGAGTTTCAAAAGTGAAGATGACACAAGACGGAGTCTGTTCCAGTTAGGGAAATGAGAGAGGGCAGGTGACTTGATTATAGATTATATGAAAAGGGCTTGGCAAAATTCAGTTTCCTTAGTGCCCTCCCATGTTTGCTTAGATACAACCAAAAAATAAGTGTAGATTATGTGAAGTGGGAGAGAGTATAAAATTCTGCTTCTCTAATGTATTTCTCTGCTCTCTTAAATGCCACCTTCCATTTTAGGTCTCTAAAGTACTACACAGGCTTTGGAAATAAGAAACAGAAAACTCTTTCACCTAATGAAAATAAATTTAAAGGTTAATGGGACTAGAGCTTTAGAGCTTTGGAAACTTCAGAGACTTTGTAATCTGATCCACTCAGTTTATAGAAGAGGAAACAGGCCCAGAGAATTTTAGTGACTTGCCTAGGGTCACACAGTTTATAACACAAATAAAGCCAAGAAGCCACGAGGTCACACAGCTAATGAATGCGTAGGATGAGATGTGGATATTCAATCAATCAGCAAGTATTTATTAAATGCCAACGGTGTTCCAGGTGATGGGTCTATAAGACATAGTACAAGCATATTCACAGCTGGAAGAAACCTTAGAGATCATTAGGCAAAGTGTCATCATTTTACAAATGAGGAAACTGAGACACAAAGAGGTTATATGACTTACCCAGGGTCACACAGCTCAAACATGACTGGGTAAGATCTGAACCCTGAAAGTCTTCCTGACATGATACTTTGACAAGAGTACTTCATGCTTCTTTGGTAGAAAACGTGCCATACAAACACAAAAATGTGTTTGTCCTCTTATTTTTTGACAGAGGAAGTCCAATAACTGCCTCAACTCTTCTCTATTTCATCATTTTGTCCTGATGTGACTGGTTTTTTCCTGTTTGTCCTTTAGGGTCCTACTGAGCCTCCCAAGTTTTATCAGACAAATTTCCATTAAAAAAAATCATATTTAAAGAACTGATTGTCTCTAAAGTAAATCCAAACACTGAGACGATGACTACAATGGATTGGTTCAAAGAAGCCAACACCATGAATACAAGAAAGGATTTCAGGTAGCATGTTGGCATTAAAACTCCTGATCTTCCTGGGAGAGTGGTTTCTGAGAGCCTTCACCAACTAGTGCCTTGGGAAGGAAGAATGACGTTGAAATTAAATGGCTCTCTGGCTCTGGCTTTCCCTATGTCTTTGTCTATGGTTCACTCTCTAAAGTGGTTTGTTAGAACTCAGCTGGCAGCCAAAGTATCTGAGGGAGCCAGAGGAACGCCCTATGTGCAACAATAGATACATTCTTGGTGTCAATAGTAACCTTTTTGTTAAATAATAAAAAATATTTCCTCTCCGTGATGTGACATTCTTCATCTATGAGTCAATTTTGGAGTGATAAGATGAACAAAATGTTATCTCCCAGAATCTCTCCCCTATCCCCACCCCCACACATGCATACACAAATTCAGCTAAAAATAAGAGCTATTTCCAAAAAAGCGAACTACGAGGACATTCACCTGAATCTCTTTCACTTAAAAAACATAGCAAAGCAAGAACCAATGTAAGGCTAGTTTCCTTAGGGCAGCCTCTCCCTGAGATGATCATGAGATCATAGCTAGAGCTGAATGAGACCTTACTTCAGTTCTCTCATTTTACAGATTTTACACTGGCCCTGGAGTCAGGAGGACCTTGGTTCAAATCTAGCTTCAGACACTTACTAGCTATGTGACCCTGGGCAAATCACTTAACCCCAACTTCCAAAAAAAATTTTTAAGGGCCAGTGACTTTCCCAAGGTCACATAGAAATAATCTCTGAACCCAGGTCCTCTGACTCCAAAACCTTGCTGTGAGGTGGATAAAAGGCCAGGAAAACCCAGGTTCAAACGCTACTTCTGATAACTCACAGGCTGTGTGACTCTCTGCAAATCTATAACCTGTCAATCAGTGCCCCAGACAACTGTGTAAGACTATAAAATGCAGAAGTTGTCCATCTGCATTGGTGGTGGGAGGTTCCACATTTAGATGGAATTTATTTTAATTTTTTTTAAATCTTTCATTATTAATTTCCCTCTTCCTTCAGAATTCCCTTCTATCCATCTTCTCCTCCTCC
Organism: Trichosurus vulpecula; assembly: GCF_011100635.1. Taxonomy (NCBI): domain Eukaryota; kingdom Metazoa; phylum Chordata; class Mammalia; order Diprotodontia; family Phalangeridae; genus Trichosurus; species Trichosurus vulpecula. The sequence continues at coordinate 167,095,563 of NC_050573.1, forward strand.
CCTCAGTTTAGTTGATCTTTACCTATTATTTCATATTTGCCTTGTTGTCATGCAAACAGGGTGTGTTGACAATACTAAGAAAAACACCCCGAAGCTAAAAAACAAGAATATGATTACAGTTACGTCTGTTTCTCCTCTTGCAGGGACAGCTACTGTCCTGGTCCCTAGGCCCTTCCTACTTCCCTCCACTTTCCCCTGGCCACTTCCTGTGCCCCAGGATTTTCGTAGCTTTGGGACTGAAGCCAAATCATCGCTGCCCACTGGAGCAAAGGAGGAGTCAGGACTCGGGGCTGCTGCTGCTGCTGCTGCTTCTACGATGGCTGCTGCAATGCCACTATTTGTTTGCAAATCCCAGAGGGGCCTTTGCTACGTTCAGTTTACAAAGTCTGAGCACATCCGCCTCTCCTTACGTTAGAGAGCTTCAGAACTGAGCACTTCATCTCTAAATCCTGGAGGAGACAAGACCCCAAGAGGGGGAAGGAAGGGAATAATTCAGTTCCAGCCTTTGGAATCAATCACAGCCACCCCTGAGAGAAACAGCCAAAATCAGCGTGTCCCTGGTTTCAGATGAAACAAAACATTTTAATACTGACCTATTTCTTCTTGCTCCCCAGAGGCTCTCTGTGGCAAGCAACTCTGGGTGATAAGGGATTCTTTTATTTTGCTTTTTATATTTTTGTTGTTCTTTCAACCCTTAACCTCCAAACAAACTTTATTCATGATTTTAGAAAAGAATATGGAAGAGTCAGAATTCTATAGCAAAACTGGCCCAAGACATCTAGAGTGCATAGTAAGGCTTCAAACTTCAGAACTCTCAATGTGATAAAGGCAGACTGAATAAAACTCCATACAGGTATGGTAGCAAACAATCTATATACTGTACTTTAGCCAAAATCTGTCAGAGACTATTTCTTAATATATAAGCATTTCTACTTGGAGAGATGAGCTGAGACTTGGCAAATCAGAAAACCCTCTGACCTAAGCAACTTGTAAATGACATTTTATTGTAGAGAGATGGTCTTGAATCCAGGGAGGCTTGAGTTCAAGTCTCACCTTTGACATACCCTGGCTGTGTGACCCTGGGCCAGTCACTTAACCTGGCAGTTTTCTAGGCAAGTCTGAGGCAATCAGTTACAGAAAAAGTGCCAACATGAACAGGTAGTCAGTCAACAAGCAATTTATGAAGTGCCTACGGTGTGTCAGGCACCGTGCTAAGCCCTGGGGATACCACAAAAGGCAAAAGACAATTCCTGCTCTCAAGGAGGAAGGGGCAACAGGAAAAAAAACTGTGTCAAACAAGATCTATACAGGATTAATTGGAAGTAATCAATGGGGAGATGGCACCAACATTAAGGAGGACAGAGCTTCTTACCGAAGGTGGAACTTTACACCAGACTTGGGAAGCCAGCAATGCCAGGTGGTGGAAATGAGGAGGGAATTCGAGCATGAGGAGTGGGAGAGTGGGTGGGAAGGGGAGCCAGATAGCGACAATGCCCAGCGTTGGGAGATGGGGTGCCTTGGGAGGGTGGGTAAGAGTAAGGTATAAGAAGACCAGAAAGGTAGGGAAGGAATCCCGTCGTGAAGGTCTTTGAATGCTACTGGAGTTGATTGACCAGCGGGAGTGACGTGGTGAGAATTCCCTACAGTATATGTCTAGTTACTATCTCCATCCCCGTAAAGCCAACAGACAAAAAAGAGATTCCACAGCAAAGTGAAGCAAAGATGGATAGCTTAAGTTCAAAGACAGGATGCTGACTCTGGAGCTAGAAGACCCAGGTTCAAATCCTGCCTTTTACATTTACTATTTAATTGACTTATATCAGAGTTATATGCTTCTATGTGACATACTAAAAGTGCCTTATTAAAAGTAAATAAGTCACTTCTCCTCCCTGGGATGCAGCTCCCTCCACTGATGGCTACTGAGGTGCCTTCCTGCTCTAGATTTGTGTTCCTATGATTTATTTAATTGACCAATGGGGCAAATGTCTTCCAGAAACTAGACTTCCACTTACCTAGTCAAAAGTAAACGCTTTTATAGGCAGCTAGGTGGCACAGTGTATAGAGGGTCAAGCCTGGAGTCCAGAATAAATGAGCTCAAATCCTACCTCAGACACTTATTAGCTACATGACCCTGGTCAAGTCATTTCACATCTGTCTGCCTCAGTTTCCTCAAAATGTAAAATGGGGAGAATAATAGCACCTATCTCACTAGGTTGTTGTGAGGATAAAATAAGCTACTGTAAGGCACTTAACACAGTGTCTGGCACATAACGGGTTCTGTATAAATGCTATTTTTTTTAAGTTTTTGACTACCTGTCGATGATCTCATCTAGGGAATTAAGATCTTTCCCCAATATCAATGAAGTCTTCCATTCAGAGGAGACTGACTAGGTCTTCTCTTCAATGGATACTCTTCAGACCAGGGCACTGTTATAATATAGTTTCTTAATTTTAAAGAAATTAAGGACTTTAAACTGAGGCCTTGGTATTATACACTTCCACACTAAATGCCAAAAATACCTTATTAAATTGTTTTGGTTGTTGTTTAGTTGTTTCAGTTGTGTCTGACTCTTCGTGATCCCATTTGGAGTTTTCTTGGCAAAGATACTAGAGTAGTTTGCCATTTCCTTCTCCAGCCCATTTTACAGATGAGGAACTGAAGCAAATAGGGTTAAGTGATTTATCCAGGGTCACACAGCTAGGAAGTGTCTGAGGCCAGATTTGAACTCAGGAAGATAAGCCTACCTGATTCCAAGCCCAGTGCTCTATCCGCTGCTCCACCCAGCTGCCTCTCACCTTATTAAATAGCTTAGTTCTACACACACATGCACATATATATGAACATATATATGTTTGGATATTTCCATATATGTGTACATATTTCTATGTGTTATAGAAATAAACACACATATAGAATATAGAATACATACGTACATACATATGTAGAATACATTTTTTTAAAAAGGGAAACAGACATTATGGTTTTTCCTAACATATTGCCCATTACTATCTATCTATCATATATAATATGAATAAAACACATATGTATATAATACCTGTATCCATACATATACATACATAGAAATTTATATATGTGTATTATGTATTTTAAGCACTGAAGATGAGATCTGAATGTAGGTCCTCTGACTTGACTCTATGTTCTTTTTCCATGTTCCCCAAAGCCTCCTACTCAAATGAAAAGCAGCTAGGAAGAAGAAAAAAGAACCAGAGAAGAATGAAAACCTAAATGCTACCTGCCAATCAAGTACTTAGCTGGAAGCCCTGCATCTCTAAGCACCATGATAATTCAAGGCCAAGATTCCCAAGCCTGCCCTCAACTTAAATGACCGTTGGTGTTAGCCCACAATATTTTTGGCAGATAGACAGCTGCAATGTCTGTTAACAACCGATGTAATTCTATGGGCCATTTTTATTAGCTTTGGTTGTTTGTCTATGGAAAAAAAAAAAAGCATGTGTATGCATGGTTACCCGACTTCAACACTAACAGGAAGGAAAAGGCTAGGTAATTAGCATGGGCTTTTCTTTTAATCCATAAAACAGCTTTTCTTTTATTATACAGAGTGATTCACATTAATGATGAGGCATGCTTCGTGTTGCATGACATGTAAAAGGTTAAAAAAAATATTACCCGAATTCCCCCCACCCACTCATAGTTCAAACATGGCAAGGTACAGTTTGTCACTAAATGACAGCTGCTGGATCTGTTAAAAGAAATTCTAAGGGCTCTCTTCACTTATTGTAAATGTGACCCCAAAGGTCAAAGTGGCTGTCTTTGGTGAAGAATGTACAGCTCCTGTAGATTTACTGTCATAAATGTTATATATTGTGAAGGGAATTTGATTTTTATAAACACCTAATCTATTACTATGTTCATTACACATATCATATCAATTATTACAAAAATCATAATTATGTAAATATAATATTATAACTGATCACACAATCACTCTTTTCTTAGTTATATAATTAATTATTATTATAGCATAATAATATAACCATATGAATATGAAATTATATATAAATATATTTTTGAGACTTTGGGGTACATGACCTGTCTGATTTAGGGTACGAGGAAATGGAGCTCATGTCTAATGTGTTGGGGCCTTCCCCAGTCATGATGGGGATAATAACATTGCACTTTACTTTCCATTGAGTCTCCTTCCCTGGCTAAAGCCACACAAAGGCAGAGCCAGAAGGAATCAGAATGAGTCCTGGTTGAGCAATGTCTAGTGAGAATTGAGCTCAGAAACCACATTTTCTAACAGGTAGGCTTTTCCTATACAGCTCTCCTGGGACCTGCAAGATTTGGGGAAAGTCAAGGAAAAAGGTATTGGGAGCTGAGAGATGTAGGGAGAGCTAGAAAGCTGTCTCTGTTGGCATTAACACCCTCTTCTTCATTTCCCAGTAGGCTGCTCTCCTCTGGATTTCTCCATCAGGCTCCAGGAATCTCTTCAACCTAGAAGATCACTTTAGCCCTGGAATTCACACCAGTGCCTGATAGGACGCCTCCCTCTAATTGGATAGTGGAAGGCTTCTTCCAGATCCTCTTTTTAAGAAAGTCTTCCATATCAGTCATCTCTCCTTTTCCCAAGAAATAGCACTCCTCTGGACTTTCCCATCATGTTTTGGGTTAGGTATCCTCCCTCTCTTTCTCTTCCCTCTCCATTTTCCTCTTCCTTTCATGTGTGGTTTTCCCCGTTAGAATGTAAGCTTCTTGAGGACAGGAACCATTTTTTTGCTTGTGTCAAGACATTAGGAGACACCCTGTTTTCCAGAGCTAAGGCCCAGCAGTCAAGCTGTGTCCTGAGCTTGGAAACAATCCTTTGGGCTCACCCTCTGGGTGATCTCACCCTCTGGCAAAATCACATAATTATTGTATTGCTTTGACCAGTACCAGGTATTCTCTGAGCTCAGACAAGCACTGGACAGGCATGGACAAGTACTCATGTTCTGTCCATGAAGCCCTGCTATGAACCAAATTTTTCCTTCTATTACTGTTACTCCTCATCGTCAGGGAACCAGCTCACTGCATAGCCATTGGTATGAGGATTGAGATCTCCCCACAATGCCTCAGGTCCCTCTACTAGGGGCAGGGACCCAAAACATGTCTAATTCCCCTCCTTGCTTGTAAGCCATTTCCCTCACTTTGAAATCAAACTTCTGCTTGATTCTTGACTCTCCTGTTTCTAGACTGCTCTGTTGTGTTTCCAGGGATGTACACATTGATAACGAGGTTGACCCAAGCATTGCCAGAGCTAGCTCAGTGTTTGGGAGGCTCCAAAGGAAAGTGTGGGAGAGAAAAGGTATTAGACTGATTACCAGACTGAAGGTCTACTGAGCCGTGGTGCTGACCTCATTGTTGTATACCTGTGAAATCTGGACAGTCTTCCAGCGCCATGCCAGGAAACTGAATTGCTTCCATTTGAGTTGTCTTAGGAAGATTCTGAAGATCACCTGGCAGGATAAGGTACCAGACACTGAGGTCCTTACTCGAACTAAACTGCCGAGCATTCAAACTCTGCTTCAGAGAGTGCAACTCTAATGGGCTGGCCACGTTGTTGGACTGCCAAACATATGCTTGCCTTAAAAGACTGTTTTATGGAGCACTCACACAGGGCAAGCTTTCACATGGGGGTCAGAAGAAGCAATACAAGGACACTCTCCTGGTCTCTCTTAAGAACTTTGTAACTGATTGTGTGACATGGGAGACCCTGGCACAGGACCGCTCAGGGTGGAGTACCCACATCAGAGAAAGTGCTGTGGTCTATGAGCAATGCAGAATTGAATTAGCTCAAAAGACGCGAGATGCGCAAATTTGGAGAATCCACCCCAAATATTCATATGGACTATTTGTGCCCAACCTGTAGTAGAACATTCCAAGCTTGGTTTGATCAACGGGTCAGACACACTGTAACTTGACTCTAACTTAGTGACGTCATTTTGATCCTCTTTGAGAATGAAGGACAACGACCAACCAGTCAACTTAACCCAGTGCAGGAGCTTAATAAATGCTTGTTGCCTGACTGACTATTAGACCATGATGGGAATCCTGTTTTGGTTAAGTTTTATATCATTCTCAGTGCCTACCTAGCAAAGTGCCTTGTATGCAGTAGGTGCTTAATAATGATTGTTCTTTTTGTTGAGAAAGTTTGTCATTTTTAAAAGTCTGATCAATAAAAGATTCTACCACTCTTTGTCCAAAGTGCTTCCAAAACTGCTAAAAAAATTTAAGGGCATTCCAGATTTCCTTTCTTTTTCTCTTTAAAAATAACTTTTGGCTACTCAGAGACAGATATAGGGACTGTACCCAGGATTTCATTGGGAGGGGGAGCTCCCAGTGAAGAACTTCCCTTACCATTGCAGGTCAACACCTTCCATCCACCTGATAGTCACAAAAAACTTCCCGGGAGTGCTGAGAAGTTAAATGATTTTACCCAGCCAATAATATGAGTGAGAATAGTCCTGATAATCATAATGATAGCTAGTTTTTATGGAGTCCTTTATGATTTTGCAAAGCGCCTACATATGTCACCTCACCGGATACTCACAACTGCTCTGGGAGGTTGATATTATTACTATTTCTGTGTTACAAATGAAGACACAACTCTCTAAAAACCAACGGGGCCTTCCCTGCCCAAAGCAATATCATTTCATAGACAGACAAATCATTTCTTAAGTGTTTACTGTATGCCAGGCATTGTGACAAGCAAGGGAAAGACAAATACAACCAATGATGACAGCTCCTGTCCTCAAAGAGCTTCCATTCTAATGGAGAAAGACAATATACTGGAGGCACGGTGTGGAGATGTCATGTGGAGCAGTGTCACAGAGGCCTGCTTCTGGGTAAGATAAGGCAAAAATTCACCCAACAGAGCTGGGTTACCACTGACCAGGAACAAATAAGACCATGTGGTCAGTTTCTCAACTATACATTTATGGTTTGGTTTTTTTTTCGCTTTTGTAAGTTGATCCATTTAACAAAGAGCTAACTTCATCATTTTTTTTTCTTGTAGACTATACACCTACCCCGTTAGTTTTGCAAAACCTCAATGTTTGGTGAAACCACGTTAGAGGGACTGGTTAGTTCTATAGAAACAGTGTCAGCAGTGGGTGGTCAGTAGCAATTGGGTGGGATTTGGTCGTAATTCATTAATAATGTTATCGTGACACCATATACCAAAATAAAGTCAAAAAGTGTTCATGATTTAGAAATAAAGGCTGATACTATAAGCATTTTGGGAGACCAAGGAATAGTTTACCTGTCAGATTTATGGGAAAGAAAGAACTCATAATCAAACAAGAGATAGAGAGCATTACAAAATGCAAAATGGATAATTTTGATTATGTTAAATTGAAAAGTTTTTGTACAAACAAAGCCAATGCAACAAAGATTAGGAGGGAAGAAGAAAATTGGGAAAGAACCTTTACAACCAGTGTCTCTGATAAAGGCCTTATATCTACACTATAGAGAGAACTGAGTCAAATTTATAGGAATACAAATTATTCCCCAATTGAGAAATGATCAAAGGATATGAACAGGCAGTTTTCAGACGAAGAAATTAAAGATATATATATATATGAAAAAATTTTCTAAATCACTATTGATTAGAGAAACGCAAATCAAAACAACTCTTAGGTACCACATCTCTCCTGTCAGATTGGCTAACATGACAAAACAGGAAAATGATTAATGCTGGAGAGGATGTGGGAAAATTGGAACACTATTGCATTGTTGGTGGAGTTGTGAATAGATCCAGCCATTCTGAAGAGCTATTTGGAACTATGCCCAAAGGGCTAGGTGGCTCAGTGAGTGAAGCACCGGCCCTGGAGTCAGGAGGACCTGAGTTCAAATCTGGCCTCAGACACTTGACACATGTACTAGCTGTGTGACCTTGGGCAAGTCACTTAACCCCAACTGCCCTGCCAAAAAAACCCAAAAAATTAATGTGCATACCCTTTGACCCAGCAACACCACTTATAGGGCTGTATCCCAAAGAGATCACACAAGTGGGAAAGGAGCCCATATGTACAAAAATATTTATAGCAGCTCTTTTTGTGGTGGCAAACAATTGGAAATCAAGGAGATGCCCATCAATTGGGGAATGGCTAAATGAGTTGTGATATATGAATGTAATGGAATACTATTGTGCTATAAGAAATAAGCAGACAGCCTTCATTATAACCTGGAATGACTTATATGAACTGATGCTGAGTGAGGGGAGCAGAACCAGGAGATCATTATACACAATTACAGACACATGGTATCTGTAAAGACTAACTTTGATAGACGTGGGTCTTCTCGTCAATGCAAAGTTCAAAGACAGCTTCAAAAGACTCATGATGGAAAAAGCTATGCACATCCAGAGAAAGAATTACAGTGTCTGAATGCAGAGTGAGGCAAACTACTGGCTCTCTTTTTTTTTTTCCTTCTTTTTTTGGTTTTGTTTCTTCTACAAAACAAATAAACAAAATAAGTATTTATTGATATCTTCTGTTTCTTAGATCATGAAAGTTATCCCAAGTTTCTGAGATTGGATTATTTAAGATCTCTATCTGATACTATTTCTTTTGTGTTCTCACAATATGTCCTGATTGTTTTTTAAAATTTATTTTAACTTAGCTAATATTTCCCCTTGTCCATTTGCTATTTTAATGATTTGATTTTTTGCCCTCTTTTTTAAAAATCAGATTAGCTAAGGGTTTATCAATTTTATTAGTCTTTTCAGAGAATAAGGTTTTAGTTTTATTTATCATTTCTATAGGGCTTTTTGTTTCTAATTTATCTATTTCCCCTCTAATTTTTAATAGTTTGTCTTTTGTGCTTATTTCAGGTTTATATGTTTCTAATTTTTAAATGCATATTCAGTTCTTTAACCCTCTCTTTTTCTATTTTGTTAACATATGTTTGTAAGGATATGATTTTGCCCCAGAGAACTGATATACTTCAGAAATTTGGTGTGTTGTTCCATCATTATGATTTTCTTTCACATAGTTTCTATGATTTGTTCTTTGACACACTCATTATTTAAGATTTCATTTTTAGTCTCCACTTGAATCTGTGCCTTTTGTTCGTGGTCCCTGAACCAATTACTACTTTTATTGTATTATGGTTTGTAAAGGGTATATTAACTATTTCTGTTTACATTTGTTTACAATATCTTTGTGCCTATGGTCAATCTTTGTAAACGTTCCATGTGGTGCTGAGAAATATGTATATATGTATGTGTGTGTGTTTATATATGTGTGTGTGTGTATGTGTGTATCTACATCCATCTATACATCCATCTATCTATCCATCTATCTATCTATCTGTCTGTCTGTCTATCTATCTATCTATCTCTTTTGCTGCCCCATTTAGAAGATGCCATAAGTCTTTTAACTTCACTTTCTCTAGCACTTTTTTCAGTTTCATATTTTCCTTTCTGTTTATCTTTCTGTTAGACTTATCCCAAACTGAGAGAGGGATAATGAAGTCTCCTGTCACTAGTGTATTATTGTCTATATCTTTTTGTAGCTTGGATAATGTTTCCTTTATGAATTTAAATGCTTTGGCATTTGGAGTAGATAAGTTTATTATCAATATTGATTTGTTGTTTATGTTTCCTTTCAACATAATATAGTTTCCTAGTTTGTCCTTTTTTATTGTTGGAATGTTTGTTTTTGTTTTGTTAGATAGCCTCACTGAAACCTCTACTTTTTTGGATTCATTTGATGACTAACAATTTTTTTCATCTCCTCAGTTTTATTTTGTATGTGCTTTTGTGTTTTAGATGTGTTTCTTGTAAGCAACATACTGCAGGGATTTGTTTTCTTATCCAAACTGTCCTTTTTTGTTTTTATTAAATTGTTTAATCCATTCACTTTTAAAGTTATAAGAGTTTAGGCTTATATTTTCCTCCATCCGTCTCTAATACTGTTTTTTCCCTAAGATATGATTATTTTCCCTCTTTTGCTGTAAATACAGTACTATGTTCCTTCACTTTACCTTAATCTTTTTTAAGATGACCCTGTTCCCCACTAGCTCTCCTCTCACCCTTGATCCCCTCCATTCGTTTGTTACCCCTTTCACTTTGGGGTTTTGCTTATTAGTTCCCTTCCTCACCTGCTTTTATTTTGTTATGTAATTCTTCCCCTTTTTTCCTTTCAGTCAGCAGTGCTGTTCATTAGTTCTTTTTAATTTCATTTTTGCACCCTTTTCCAAAACGGATTTCTCTCACTCTTTTCATTATCCGTCTTCTCTTTCTGTCGACTCTAAATCCTCATTATCTGATTCATGATGCTAATAAATATCTGGTCTCTTTCTTTTCTTTGTATTTCTCATGCAATCAATGCTTCTACAAGGTAACTAGTCTAGGCTCTCCATTCTAGGTTGTTTCTGCTACTTTTCCATTGTGCCTTACTCCCAGTACAATGCCAACTATTGCAGGTGTCATAGAGGACATTGTCCCATTGTAGGACCCTTCCCCCACCATGTCTCTGATTATGCAGCCCATCATGGATCTATAACCTACCTCTCCTAGTTACCTTTTTTCCCCAGATGCCTCAAAAGTCTAGTCCCATGCTCTACCACTCCAAGTTCCAATTGCCCTTAGGAGTTCCAACTCCCCCCCCCTTCCTCCCCAGGTAGGCCTTTTAAGCACTAAATTCCTTAGGCCACACTCTGTGCAAGCTCCTTATTTGCCTTCACAGACCATTTCTCTATATCCACAGGAGGCATTCATCACCTGTCACCACCAAAGCAAAGCCTCCTTCCTTTCCCTCAATCGTTCCCCCTCCTCACCCATTCGTCTTTAGGCATTTCCCTTTCTGAGACCACAGAGGTTACCTTCCCCTCATGCTAGCCATTAATTTGTCCTCTGTGCCCTCTGCTACTCTCCCCCCTTTTATGTACCCTCCTATGTTGTAATGTAGTCCCACAAAATAATGTTGATTCACCCGTAGGCAGGTTTTGTCCATAATGCACCAGGCCCACCTTTTCACCATTATCTCCACCAGACCTCCACCTTCTCCCCTCTCTCCCTGTGTACATCTAGAAAGAAGTCTCTTGCCAGTCTCTCTGTGGTCACTCTGTTGCTGTTGCCATCCTTGCCTGCTGCGTTTATTCACTCTTCCATTTCTGTTCATTTGGGATGTTTGAGAAGCAAATTATCTCTTTAGTTCTGGTTTTCTTTCTAAAAATGTTTCAAATACCTCTTTATTATTGAATATTCCTCTTTTTTCATATATGATTAAGCTCATTTTTGCAGGGTAGATCCCATCAGGCTATCTCCAGAGCTCCGTTGTTCTTTGGAACATATTATTTCATTCCCTCCTATATTTTCTGGTGGGTAATTTTGTTGTTATTTTGGAGAGGTTGTGAGGATCTGAGAAAATGTCTAGTACTCCATCTTGTAGCTCATATGACCCAGAAGTCTCCTCTGTAACCATTTCTCCCTATTCCGCAGTACTAATTTTAACTCTAAATAAATGGGATTTTTTTATTACTAAGTTGCTCAAGCACATGTTAAATGCTTACTCTGTGCCAAGTATGTACTGCACTAAGTGATGGGGATATACAGGACATTTTTTTAAAATGTCCCTTCCCTCAAGGAACTTACAGTCTGATGGGGGAGACACCCAAATAGGTGCAAAGTAGATGAAACATTGTGGTTGTTGTTTGTCCTTCATTCTCGAAAAGGACCATGACATCAGGGAGGTGATGTCACGACATGCAAGTGAATTGGAGTTGAGGGAGGGAGGGCTGTGCAAAGCCACCAGCCTCACCCTCTCCTCCAGAGCTATCTGGGTCCAGTGGCCAGATATGGATCAGGACGACTGGAAACAGCCCCAGATGCAGTGGGAGGTAAAAGGCAGCTTTACAGGGAAAGGCACAACAGCTGGGGGACCAGGAAAACTCTCCTTGCAGAAGATGGAGCTTGAACTGATTCTTGAAGGAAGTAGTAGGCCCCATTAAGTGCCTTCTTCCCATCCCCACCATGTCTTTCAATTCTGTGTCTTTTCACTGTTTGTCTCTCACGCCTGAAATACTGTCTCTCACCACTTGGCTTCCCATGCCTCGTTCAAGACTCAGTCAGAATTCCTCTTTCTGCCAGAGACCTTTCCCAATTCATTTTCCTCCCAGAACCTTCTCTCTGAGACTCCCTTTCATTTACACTCTTGTTGTGCTTGGTCATCCTTCATTTTCTCAGAGGACCAGTAACTTCACAGGTGACTGTGAATTGTGTGTGAATTGACTTGTGTGTGAATTGGACTTAAGTGAGGCAGAGTTGCACAAAGTCCTCAGTCTCATTCTCTTTTCCAGAGTTCCAGTGGCAGAACAAAAGCGAATGACCTTGGTGTCTTTGATGCCTGACCAAGCTCTAAGCGCTCCACAGCGCTTGCTTTAGCCACCTTCATGACTGTTAGAACAGATTTTCTCAACTGCCCGTTCTATCAGGTAAGGTCTTCACATACTTAGGGTGGACTTTCCCCCAACTGACCAACAGATTTGAGGCTAGTTGGTTACCCTCAACATGATTTAGCCCATCTGCCAAGATGGCTTACGGGGGTGTGGCTGCTGCATATGCTACAGCTTCTTAGAGCCACAGGTGAGAGTTGGGTGCATCAGGTAGACACCAAAGTTAGATGAGCAGCCCTAAAAAGGGCTCAGCAAGCCCTCACAACAATAATTTATTAAGCACCTACTACACGCTAGCTACTGTATATTCAAAGACAAAAAGGAGTCAGTCTCCGTATTATATAAATTTAAAAAAAATACACACACAAACACACAATACACACACACACACACACACACACACACATGCATATAACATAGATCAAAGTAAATTTGGGAGGAAAGAACTAGTAGAAGGGTAAATCAGGAAAGACTTAATCCTTGAAAGAAACTAAAATTTCCAAGAGGTGGAGATAAGAGGAAAGTGCATTTCAGATGGGGGGACAGTCAGGATAAAGGTACAGATAGGAAATGGAGAGCTGTGAATAAGGAAAGGTTAAAAAAAAAGCTAGCTTGACTGGACTACATAGGAAGGGGGGTGATGTCCAAAGAGAGGAAAAAGTGAACGCGTGACAAACATGCCCAGGCCAGTTCAGGTCAGAATCTGGGGGAAATGGAACATTTTACTCTATACGGTTGCTTACACAATTCTCAACTGCAGATCTTGCATGCAGCAGGTTTTTCAACACTCTCCTAAGACAGGTTCTAGAGGAATCCATTGGAGCAGATGCCCTTCTCATTGAATTAGTCAAGATGGGCTGGGGTCATCGTAGACAGTTCATAAATACCTGCTGCGATGGATGGATCTAGATGGATCTATCAATAAGTAAATGAAGACTAGAAGAATTAATTTGTGATATTCACATGGAGGAGATTCAGCAAGAGTTTAAGACAGTGAACTTTGGGAAAGAAGAAAGAAAATGTTTATTTTTATGCTTCTGAGTAAGTTGGGGGTGATACTGAGTAAAGGCACTAGAGTTGATCACTGAAGACATGGGTTTCACTCCAAGTTCCACCACTTACTAGCTTTGTTTTCTAAGGTAAGTCACTTAACCTCTCTGAGACTTGGTTTCTCATCTGTAAAAAGAAGGGTTTGGAATCAGGGATTGCTCAGGTCTTTCCAGCTCTATTACTGCTGTTCAGTCGTTTGAGATGTGTATAACTCTTCATGACCCCATTTGGGGTTTTCTTGGCAAAGTTTTTTTTTTTGGAATAGTCATTTTTACAGATGAGGAAACTGAGGCAAACAGGGTTATGTGACTTGTCCAGGGTCTTGCAGCTAGTAAAGTGTCCAAGGCTAAATTTGAACTCAAGCAGACAAGTCTTCCTGACTTCAGGCCTGCCCCCATCCCTATACTCTATCATAAATGAGATGACAGTTTCTCTTTGAAGCCTTTACAGCTATAGCAGATCTGCCAGAGCTGATAACCTACAAGCCCAGGGTCATTTTCCTGCCATAATGAAGTGCTAGAGTAGGACTTCAGTGGAGGAATGTAGTTATCTAATTATCATCATTATTTTTCTTTAAATGTAAGAGGCAAAGATGTCTAAGAAATTTGATTTTTCTTGCAAAATGAGTTCTAAAGTCTCAGAAAGAAACCTCCCCTGTCTACAAGAAGATATCAAGTAGTACAAAGATACAGAAGAATTTTTTAAAAAAAATACCAAATTGGCTGAACCAGAACTTCCAAACCATTTTCATTGACTTAATGTGTATGGAAGTCATGGCACACTGGGGTGGGAAAGGAGAAAAACCTCCAAGACCCCAGATGAAAATTAGCACAGAACCAAGTGCTAGGACTATGGTTTGAGGAAGGGGAGTTCTCTTTTAAAAAGAATAAATTTGATCAGAGTGAGAGAGGAAGAAGGAAGACAAGGAGGAAGAAGAGGAGGCAGAGGAAGAGGGGGTGGAGGAGGAGGATGTTGATACAGCTTTTAAGGTTTGCCAAACACGCTATTTATTTTGATCCTTACAGCAACCCTATGAAGTAAGTGGTAGTGTCATGCCCATGTCAGATGAAGACACTGAGGCTGAGTGAGATTAAATGATTTGTCCAAGGTCACACAGCAAAACTGAAGTGGGATTTGAGTTCGGGTTTTCTTGACTCCGAGGCCAGCACTCTGGCCTCTCTACCAGCTCGCTGCCTGTGTCCTAAAGGGAACTCTCTTATAAAGACAATACTCCTTTAGATTGAAAACTTTTAAAGAGCAGGAACTCTCTTTCTTTTTTATATTTGTATCCCTAGCACTTAGCATAGTGCCTAGCACATAGTAGGTGCTTATTAAATATTTATTCACTGACTTTCGCTCTATCAACAATGATCATTCAGTCAAAAAGGATTTAATAAGTATCTATTATATGCCAAGTATTGTTCTAGGCATGATGAAGACAAAAACGAAATATGCGCTACCCTTGAGGACCTTATTCTATGACATGAGCTAGTAAGCTTTTTTTTTGACCATTATAGTTTTATATATTGAGTTTCTTGCAGTGAGGTATACTTAAATATAGAAATAGAATAAGTACAAAAATACAACAGAATTTTTAAAAAAATACCAAATTGGTTAAACCAGAACTTCCAAAGTGTTTTCATCGACTTATATGTATGGAAGTCTAGAACCACTAGATTCGAACAACTAAAACTGGAAATAAGATATGCTTTGGCAAGAAATGTTAAAAGATAACTCAAGCATTTTTTCAATTATCCTAGGGAAAAAGAGGACCAGAGAAAATTACACACCCTTTTATAGACAGGAAGGGAAAACTAATAACAGAGGGCTGTGAATAGTCAGAGGACTTTAATGTCTTTTTCACTTCTGTCTTTACAGAGATCAGATGTAAACAGTTGACCAGGGCAAGTCTTAGTTGTGAGGGGAAAATGAAAAGCTGAATTAGAATAAGGGGAAAAGTACGGTATCCACAGAAACTAGAAGGACCTGATGACATTTCACAAAGCACTAAAAGGATTCTTTATGAAAAATATGCTGAAGGAATTGACGTTTTTCCTACTGGTGAAAAGGTCAAGGGACAAATTGATTGCCACCTTCGAGGGCATATAGGCCATTTTTAGCGTGCTCTAACTAGTTCTCTATGTCAGACGGGAAGTAAAGGAATGAATCAAAAGACATTTAATAAGTTCTAAATGTGGGCCAAGTATTGTACCATGCATGGGAGGATATAAGCACAAAAGCAAAGATGGTGCCCTCAAGCAGATTACATTCCAATGGAGGAAACAAGTTGTTGTTGTTGTGTTTGTCATTCGTTTTTGAAGAGGCCCATGACATCAGGGAATGATGACATGACTTGCAGTTGACTTTGATTTGAGTGAGGGAGGGCTGTGCAAGGTCACCAGCCTTACTTTCTCCTCCAGAGCCATCTGGATCCAGTGGCCTGATATTCACCAGGATGACTGGAGATGGCCCAGGATGCATTAGGAGCCCTTGGCCCTTTTAGGCTAAGGCCTTTTCAGGTTCTCACTTTGAGTGAGGTAACACCCATTCAGTGAATAGGCCTCTTTAAGAAGTTAATCAAGGGATGGCCCCTTTAATCAAAACTCAATAAAAGAAAAAATCAAACTGGGAGGAGAAGACCCTCAGGTTCCTGGCCAAAAGAGAAACAAATACATAGGGGAGTGGGCTGCAGTTGCAGTCTGAAGGTTGAGATGTATTTAAAACTTCCCAACCTATATACAACTTCACAAAATATCTGTCAACATATTGAATCCCTCTGCTAAAGCCCTGCTCTACCAAGGCACCATGGCATAGGGCTGCACCTGAGTGTTCAGAGCTTCAAGAGTAACCATATTACATGTATAATAGCCCTTCAAATATTTGAAGACAATGAATGGATCACACCATGTCCTGTATGTATACATCTTGTTTGTATACAGTTGTTTTCATATTTCATGTTGTCTCTCCCATTAGACAGTTTGCCTCTGGAGGGCAAGGCCAGTCTTTTGCCTTTCTAGGACTTAGTACAAGTCCTTGAACAAAGTAGGTGCTTAATAAGTGTTTCTTGACTGACCAAACAGCCTGATTTTTTTCAACTAATCTTTGCACAGTTTGATCTGGGGGCTTCTCAGCATTCTGGTCACTCTCCTTTGGGCACTCTCTAGCCTGTCAGAATTCTTTCTTTGGTATCAATTGTGAGACATGGGAGACACTGGCACAGGACCACCAGCATGACATGTCTACATCATAAAAGGTACTGTGCTCGATGAGCAAAACAGAATTGCAGTAGCTCAAAAGAAACATGAAATGCACAAATTTAGAGGCATCTCCACTCCAAATGTTCATATGGACTATTTGTGCCTGACCTGCGATGGAGCCTTCTGAGCTCTTACTGCTCTGTTCAGTCACATTCAGACACACTATACATTGACCTCAACATAGTGACATCATTTTGGGCCTCTTTGAGTACAAAGGAGAACAGATTCCTCCTGTCTTACACTTTGCCCTTGGTACATGGTGTCTCATCAATGCTGGTTGGTTGATTGATTTATTTGCTCCCCAAGGACAGAATGAAGACCCATAGGCCATAGGATCATATATCTAAACATAGAAAAGAACTCAGAGGAAATCTTGTACAATGGCTCATTTACAGATGAGTTTGTGTGTGTGTATAAAATTTGATTTGAGTCTCACAAAAACCCTATGAGGTAGGTGCTATTATTTATCCCTATTTTATAGATGAGGGAACTTATTCACTTGTCATGGCTTGAGGAAATAGAGGTCAGAGAGGTTAAGCGCTTTGTCCAGGGTGACACAGCTAGTATGGAAGTCAGGTTTTGAACTGAGGTCTTCCTGACTCCAAATGCAGATCTCTACCCGCTATTATGTCTAGCTGTTTAGCAGCTTTTGATGTTATACGAGGAAAACCTTAGAACCATTAAAAAATGGAATGGATGGACTGCCTCAGGGAATAGTGGGTCCCCTTCACTAGAGACCTCTAAGTCAAGCCTAAATGATCAATTTGGGATTCTTGTTCTATATACTGATTGAATTAGATGAGCTGGGGTTCTTTCCAGTTCTTCTGGAATTCCTCTTCCGTAGGATTTTGTTGTTGTTGAGTCAGTTGAGTTGTGTCTTACTCTTCATGACCCCATTTGGATTTGCTTGGCAAAGATACTGGAGCAGTTTGCCATTTCCTTCTCCAGTTCATTTTACAGATGAGGAAACTGAGGCAGACAGGGTTAAGTGACCTGCCCAGGGTCACATAGCTAGGAAGTATCTGAGACTGGATTTGGATTCATGTCTTCTTGACTTCAGCCTAGCACTCTATCTCCTGCCCTCCTTGTTGCCTGATCGTATCCTAACTAGGAAAACAGGGTGAAGTGACTTGCCCAGGGTCACACAGATAGTAAGTGTCTGAGGTCAGAGTTGAACTCAGGAAGATCAGTCTTCCTGGCTCTAGGCCTCGCACTCTAACCACTGTGCAACATAAATGATAACTATCATTCTGAAAATGTCACCTTTGCTCCACTCCTGCCTACCTCTTAGATTCCCCAGCTTCCTTCAAGGCTCAGCTTACAGGCCACTTTCTACATGAGGCCTTTCATGATCCCCTGAGTTGATAACGTCTTCTCCTTCTCCCTGAAATTACTTTGAATGTATTTGTGTATTTGACCTGTATAAATTTGTATGCAAGCTTTCTCTGATAGAATATAAACCCCTTGAGGGCAGGGACCATTTTATTTTTACTTTTTCACATCCCACACCTAGCACAGCATCTAGTAGGCCCTTAATGAATAATTAACAATAATGATAGTGTTTATGTAGCACCCTACTATGTGCCATATAAAGTGCTAGACACTTTAGAAATATTATTTCCTTTTATCCACATCTAGCACAGCACCTAGTATGCCATTAATAAATAATAATAATGATAGTGTTTATGTAGCACCCTACCATGTGCCCTATAAAGTGCTAGGCACTTTGGAAATATTATTTCCTTTTATGCTCACAACAACCCTGGAAGGTGGGTACTACTGTTATGTTCATTTTACAGTGGAAGAAATGAAGCAAACTGAGGTTAAATGGTGTGTCCAAGATTTGAACTCTCTTCTTGACTCCAGGCTCAGAGTTCTGTCCATTGAGTCATGCTGGTTCTTTGGTTGGCTGATTCCTCAAAAAGCCTTCACTATTTCTCTACTGTCTACAGGATACTCCCCACCCTGATGTTGAAGACCCTCCACTTACCTTCACTGTTTTCCATCATTCCTCCTTCCCAATCCCACCCCGTATGTCCTCTGGCTCCACTGCAACTCTCTACTCACTGACTACTGAACACTTCACTCATTCTTGCCTCTGTACCTTTGTCCATGCTGCTTCCCCTACCTAGAAGGCCCTTGTCTCTCTCTTTTACACTGTCCAAAAACTAATTAACCTTCAAGGCCCAACAGAATTTCTGCCTCATCTATGAAGGTCTCTCCCACCACTCCTGCCTTCAGAAAGTGCTCCTGGACGCTCCAAACTTTCTGCCTTTCGTTTCTATACAATCACACACCGAATTGCTAGTTCCGTGTCCCATTTGCCTATGACCCATCTCTCTGACCAAGCTGCAAGCTACTTTAGGGAAGGAACGACAACTTTTTTTTTTTAATTCTTGACAACATCTAGCAGTGAAGTGCTTGAGAAATACTCATTGAATGAACCCAATAGTGAACCTGCCATAGGATCACAGGATAGTCTACTGGTGTGTGCGCATGCACACCATGCTAGAGGTCAGTTTGTGCGGTTCTTGGATTTGTAGTCATCCAAAGTTCACGATGATGAAAACGAAAGGGGCAGCGGATAAGCAGCCAAACACCTGATGGTGCATGTTCCATTTCTGGGTTCTTTACAGCAGAATAGCAAAATTGAGAAGCATCACACACACACATCGCTAGACTCTAGTTCCACAACAGCTGTGTACCACTCCTTTCTTTAGCAAGGAAGCTGAGTCTTTCAGGTCACAATTTTAATTTTTTTCCTTCCTGAGAATACTTGCTCCAAGGAGTGGGGACACTTCAAGGCCAAGGGAAAAAGAGGAAAATCTGTTCCTCAAGAGAATCTAGCTGTGCATCTCCAGTCAGAACTTATGGCCTGGCAACTTTTCAGAGGCCACAGAAGCAGCACTGAAGGGTATTCAATGAATAAGACGATGACCTGTTTTCCAGGGAAGAGAGGTCCCAGATAAGACTGGAAGCAACATGGTACTACCTGGTGTGAGCTAGTCGCTTAATATCGCTGGGACTCAGTTTCCTCATCCGTTAAATGAGGGAATGGACTAGCTCATACCTAAGGTCCCTTCCAACTCTGGAGCTACGATCCCATGAATCACCACGTCCCTCCATACAAGCCATTCAGTTCATGGGGAACTTCAACACCGCACATGCAAAGTCAAGGGGCCAACGAGCAATTATTTGTCAATCATCAGAAGACACTCAGAATGATGGGTAAACAAACAGCAATGTGACATATTTCTGAAAACTGTCCCATGCTTCCTTGGTCATGGACACTAGACTTAGGGACTGTAAGATAACAGGATTACAGATTTAGAGACAGAAGGGAATTTAGAGGTCACCTAGTTCAACTCTATTTTACAGACTAGGAAACTGAGGCTTAGAGAGACAAAAATGACTCCACTGACGTCACTTATGTAGTAAGTACCTTAGGTAGGATCTGAACCCAGTCTCTTGATTCCAAGTCCAACACACTGCTCGTTTCTGTAGCCTAGCACCTAGCACTGGGCCTCACCCACAGCTAGCACTTAACTGAGATTTACTGAACTAGGGGAAAGTCCATACGAGAAAAGGATTTCTTAAATTTCGTAAAATTGGACTATGTATGGAATAGCTTGGGGGCAGCAGATGAAGCCCTGGGCCTGGAGTCAGGAAGAATTAACTTCAAATCTGGCCTCAGACACTTACTAGCTGTGTGACCCTGTGCAAATCACTTAATCCTGTCTGCCTTGATTTCATAATCTGTAAAATGAGCTGGAAAAAGAAATGGCAAACTCCAGGATCTCTGCCAAGAAAACCCCAAATGGGGTCCTGAAGAATCAGATATGACTGAAACAACTGAACAACAAAATAGTTTTAAAAATGCCCCCCAAATTCATCTAGGATCCTACCCTCAAAAGGTGCCTTTTCTACTTAATAACAGGCTTTTTAGCAAATAGCTGGGCATCACACAACTAAGCCTCAGAATCGTCCAATAGTCTCAGACACCTGCTAAAAAACATGCTAGAGATGCGCCTATAATAATTAAACTAGAAACTTCAGAAAAAGCAGGTAGTTTTGCAAGTGCATACTATTAACTCTTCATAATCTGAAATTTGCATGTCAAGTTAGGATGACTATAACCCCAAACCGGCAGCTGCTTGTCCACCAATTAGTGAAGTCTTGTCCCTCTGAGCGAGTGAGTTATGGAACAGGCAGCTGCAAATTTGCCTTGTCTTGTTTATTTTAGTTGGTTACTGCATGTGCAGTTCTGGTTCTGGGTAAAATGCAGCTGAGATAATGCTATCCCCAAACTGCATGTTCCATCTTACAACCTCTCCTGAAGGGCCTAGAAAAACAGAAGCAAAGTGTCAATAATTCTCTATTTAGACCTATGCAGTAAAATATTTCCAGTACTTGAAGCTCCTGTGAGCCCTCAGCTCACTTTCGATGAGCCAAAAACCACACTGCCCGCCTCCCCCTATCTTCCTTACTTCTCAGGGTGGGCCACACCTAAAGGAGGCCGTCATGTTTAAGGAGGCAATTACGCCTAAAAAATCCCCACAACTCCAAGACCCCCAGGAGATTGGTTTCTCCATTTCTCCCTTTCCCTGAACATTAAAAGGAAAGGGAAGAGGAACTTCCTTCTGAAGTCTTGGTGATTTCTTGTTAAGGATATAAATACAAGCATGTTGAAAGCATATTCTCAATAAGATTATTAATAACTCCGTGTCAGGATGGGAGGAGTCATCCAATGTGGGATCACAGGGTTTTGATTCTCAATCTGTTCCCTATTTTTGTGGTCTAGATGTGGGTATATACAGGGTAACCCTTTAAAAACAGATTCTTTAGTGCAGTGTGAGTGCAAGTGGGCTGATGTGGATGTGTATACACATGCAAAGCTCATTGTAAATTAATCTAATCATTTTAATATGACATGTTAAAGGCCATGGATGACTTTGGGTCACTGGGTACCATGACATCACTAAAAAGCACAGAGTTTTACCACGTTAGTGCTGAGAGGGAGCTAAGGGACAATTAAGTCAAGTTCTCCTCTTTTACAGATGGAGAAACTGAAGCACAAGAGCTAAAATCACTTGCCTGAGTGACATAGTGTCATTAGCAGATTGCAGTCTAGAAAACCAGTCTCTTAGTTGCTGGTTCATTGAACTTTCTACCAAACCATACTGACTGCCTTACACACACATACACACTTCCCTGGACATGTTGTTGAGGGTAGATCTTAATAAACATAATAAAATGGAATTTAAATTTTTAAAATTTTTAATAAATGGAATATTGAGCCTAAAAATATTGCAAAAAAAAAAAAGCATTGAACTGGGTCAAGAGTCTGGTCCCTGCTCTGCCACCAACTACTTGAGCCTCTGACCTTAGACAAGTTGCATACCATCACAATGGACTCTAGTTTTCTCAGTGGTAAAATTAAGGCACTGAACCAAGTAATCTCTGAGGTTCTTTCATAGGACTGACATTATATGATACCTAACTGGAAGGCTCCTGTGAAGTTCTGAGGGTAGGTAAATGCAAATGTCCCAAATGAGATCCTATTTTCAGATGCAGAACTGGAAATCTGCAAGAAACCTCAAAGCTTCCTTAGACAAATCCCCATCCAATTCAACGAACACTGTATCAAACACTCACTGTGTATATACAAGGAACCCCTTCCTCGTCTCTACCTCTTAGAATCCTTAGAAGGAAAGAGAAACAAGGAGAGAAAAAATAAGAAAGAGAGGAGAGGAGGGTGGTATCTATAGATATAGATCACAGTAAAAGTTAAAATTTTAAAATATTTAAAATGATACAGGCCCTGTATTCAAGGAGCTTACTCTCTAGTAGAGGGGAATGAGTTAAGGACTAAAAATGACTCTAATTCAAGTTGTTCCCTGAACTCAATATTCTATTTCCTCCCTCCAAGCCTTTGCATAGGCTGTTTTCTATTTCTGGAATGCACCCCTTCCTTATCTCTACCTCTCAGAATCCTTAGAAGAAAAGGAGAAAGAGACAGAGGGGGGGTGGGAAGGGTTATATCTATCAGTATTTGCCACAGTAGTCAAAAATTGTTTTACATATCTTTACAAATATTTTAAACGTCTGGCTTAATAGAAGACAATTGGATTCTCATATTTGCTTCTTCATTAGACCTCTTGCAATGTATTGTTTTGGTCGAAGTCCATGAAGAAAATCAGGCCTCACACTGGTATATAGTTGGAAAAGGAAGGAGTATCTTAATAGGTAAATAACATATTATGAAAATAGTTTTGACCCTACAATCCCCACAAAAAGTTCTTGGAGGATTCCCAGAGAGTCTGTGGAACATACTCTGAGAACCACTGGTTAGAGGGAATTCACAGGTGGAGAAATTGCTTCTACAAAGGCTGGTCAGTATCTTCTCAGCAACTTACCATCTCAGGGCAGCAGTTTTTAACTTTTTTTGTCACAGACTCATTTGGCAATCTGTTGAATCCTATGGACCCCTTCTCAGAGTAATGTTTTTAAATGCATAAAATATATAAATTTAAAAAGAAACCAATTATAGTGAAACACAGTTATCAAAATAATTCAAACAAAAAAATCAAACAAAAATCATGGTCCCTCAAGTTAGGAACTGCCATTACAGAGTTGCTCATTAGCCCACACAAAGGTGAAATCACTTGCCCAAGTCATACAGCCAATATTCAGAGTCAGGACTTGAACTTGGGTATTCCTGGCTTCAAGGCCAGCTTTCTATTCATTATACTGCTTTTCTTAAAAAGGGGTCCATTTTTTGACTCACAATGGACTGTGTGACAGACTCTTAAATCTGAGGAACAAGGGACCAATTCCAAACACAGGCCTCCAATTTCCACAGCCACGCTAATCTTTATGCTGTTCTTTTGGGTCTGTAATCTCAGAATCAGTGTCAAAGCTCTAGCATAATAAGTTACTAGGCCAGATTTAGCCTAACTTATGATGGCTTCACACCTAGCAACATTCTTCCTAATAGACATTACTGAATCCTTACTGCCTCCTTTCTAATATTTCACATACAAGCAGAGAGAAAAGTTCAACAGAGACCAAAGAATATGTATTTGAGTGAAATATGTAAAGAAAACAGGGCAGCCAATTGATCCCAATCGATTTGACACAATTTCAAGTAGGGACTAGCAGGGACAGAACCATGACTAAGCCAGGGACCATGGTAATTGAATTAATAAGCAGCTGCCTACATGGCAACATCCACATGCAAAAGATAAACATGTTGATAGTGATGACTCCTTGATCTATTATCAAACTCATTGGTTGCTTTGATAATGCCACCTCCCCAAGCAAACATATCCATATATATATTTGTAAAGTTTGTCTACAAACTTGAACTTGGATTTGGTGGCTTCCCCCTCTTCTCCAACCCCCCACATAAAACCAGGTTCTGTCTGCCCTATATGCTATGATAGTTGGGGAGATGTGTAGGGCAGATGTTATTTACGTGGACAGAATCAGCTTTGTTACCTATGCTGCTCCAAGCGTACCCTCGTGGAAACTAAACCAGCATTTCAAATATTTATTGGGGAGCTGTTTGGGGGTTTGTTTTTTGAGAAATGCTCCTCAGGGAGCTGTCAGGTGTTATCCCTGTCAGCACATTCCCAACCTCCTTCCATTTCTCTGGATGAGCCAGTTTTCCCATGGATTACAGTCCTATGAGTTCAGGGAAAATGAGAACCAGTTTATATTAAGCAGTCAAGCCTGCCACCTAGAGTCCAAGGGCCCGGAATCCATCAGCTCCTGGCCCCACCTGCCTTGGATAAGATGACGCTTTGACCCTCAGAGTGCTGGGAGAGGAAATCGGGCATTGAATCTCCTTGCTGCCACAACTGGAGAGAAAACACAGCTTTGGGAGGCACCGTTTGATATTTTAAAAGCATCACACAGAATGAGAACGATCACGTTGTTAAGTCAGATGATGTGCTGAGTTCCACAAACATATGTTATGTGCAAGGAACTAGGGATATGATGATGAAAAAAGACAATTTCTGCTGCAAAGGAGTTTATAATTTATTTTTCAAGAGAAGGGAGGGAGGGCACAACATCCATGCAGTTAAATACAAGGTGGTCTGAGACAGGACAAAGTACCCTAGGAAAATTCAGGGAGAGATCACTTTTACCTGGAAGGATCAAAGAAGATGTTGTGGAGATGTAATCCATGAAGAAGGATTTCGGCAGGTAGAGATGGGGAGACGGGAAGTTTTGGGCATGAGGGACCACTTGCAAGGAGGTGCTAGACAGGATAAGACTAGGGAACAGCTTAGAAACAGTCCAGTTTGCTGGAGATAGCACGAGAAGGGGAATGAAATTAAATTTGGTTGGAAAGGTAGATTGAAGTCAAGCTATTTTCTTGTTCAGTCGTTTTTCAGTCGTGTCCAACTCTTGGTGACCCCATTTGCGATTTTCTTGACAAAGATACTGGGCTCGTTCGCCATTTCCTTCTCCCGCTCATTTTACAGATGAGAAAACTGAGGCAGACAGGGTTAAGCGACTTGACCACAGTCACACAGCTGGCGTCTGAGGTTTTGAACTCAAGAAGAGACACGTTGCTGATTTCAAGCCCAGCACTCTATCCATTGTCCCACTTGGGTGCTCCAATCAAGATACAGTGGGCATTAAATGTTTAGTCAAGGTGTTTTTATTTTATTATTTTTTATCCATTTATTTATTATTAAATATATAATTATATTATACATATACAATAGAATAAAATAAATTATATATTATTTATTTATTTTATTATTATTTTTTTCTAAATGGGGAGTCAATAGCTGCTTTAGAGCAGGTGAGTGGCATGGTCTAAACTGTGAATGAGGAGGATTACGTCAGCAACTACTGCTGACCTATACTAAGTGATTCACTTCTGGGAACCCAGGCTGTCCTTTTATATACTGAAGAGGGTCCTACTATTCTGATTCCTTTCATGGTACATGACTATTTTCTCCTAAGGTGAAATGAATTCATACCCCACAGCTCAGATTCCTTACTAAGAGATATGAGAGAAATAGGGGTTACATGAAGACGAGCAGTCTAAGATGCCACAACCAAACCAACTGGAATCCCATTCTGGAATGTCTTACCTGTAAAAATAGACATGACCGTCCTTCAATGAAGAAAGAATACAGAGGTAAAGTTAGGAAAGGTAGTCTTTATTAATAAAAACATGGAGCTTTGATTAAACACACATCATAGATGACATACATCATGGAGAAAATACAAATGGGGTGAAAAGCTTTGCACAGTGCCCCTCTGAGGTTCCAAAGAGCTCATGGGATGAAAGTTCCCAAAGGCTGCCAACTTCTCCATTCAAATCAAGTCTAAGAAACAATCAGCATTACACCAGAAACCAGAATAGGGAAAGCGTGTCTAATACTCTGAACTGTTGTCTTCCTCCTCCCCCGCACCCCTCCCCCCAAATCATCCAAATTTAAATCCAACTAAAGCAGGTTTTTAGTGTGCAAATAATTTTCTTTTGGCCAAACAGTAACCCCAATTCCTCAAAGCATACACTATGTCACGACAGAGCATCCATTTTCAATCACAAAAGACAGGAGCCTAAATGAGATCAGTAGACACTCAAAACTGGAAATCTAGAAAATGACCACAGGTTATTGATTTTCCCTTTTTTTTTCTTTTTGGCACTGAGAGGAAGCTCAGGAACTATAGGTATGCAAAGAATGACTTCCGCAAATATGGTAAGAAGCAGACATCTTCAACTGTCCACTAGTCTTCTTAGTAATGCCAAATATTTCAGAAATCCGGCTGTTGCTGTGGAGAAAGAGCATCACTGGCAACCACTATTTAAAATGGCATTTTGGGTTACGCATGATATTTAGATATTCCAAAACACACACACACACATTTATGTACTTAGAAACTAAGAACTCAATACTCTAACTTCAGTAAAATTTCCTTTTTGGTTTGACAAAAATGCTCTCAAAAGGCAGGGTATTTTTGTTGTTCTTGTTTGGGGTACAAAGTCATGACTGCACCCAATAGCATCTCCCTCCTCCACTGCTATATTTGTGGCAAATAGCTTTTATCTAGAAACACAGCATTCCCCAAATGGCTCACCTTGAACACAGACCCTACAATGCACAGGATAGCTTCTCTTCTTATTCAGGGGTTCTTTTGTGGTGGCATTCAGAGCAACAGTGTCGCAACATCTTTTTAGGGAGAGGACGGGTACATTTTTTCATTCTCGGAGCTCTGCGTGCTTAAAAAGTCTGAGTTGGCATTAGGGAGTGGAGACTCCCTGGAAGACAGCAGAGCCCAGCGGATAATACCTACTGCTGCTCCCAAGTGCACCCAAGGAAGAGGTTATACATCTGTACCCATATACTGCTGTCCTCTGCTTTAATACCTAAGTTCAGACCTACCAGAAGCATCATTATTCAAGCCAAAGATAGAAACTTTCAAATGGCCTGGGTGGGCATTGAAATCCTTTCATTTCTCTGCCCAAAAAGATTGAGCGTGTCTACTTACAGGTTGGGTTCATCAGTTTAAAAACAAAAAACAAAGCCCAAACAAAAAACCAACCACTTTCTGTGAGGTAGCTGAGGTCAACTCCCAAGTCCAACAATACAAACAAAAGTGCTTAATCGATGCTCAGGCATTTATTAGTGAACACTGTCCAGGTGCTTAATAAACACTTTCTTTGGACACAATGCACAGATCCCTACAGACACAAAGGAATCCTGAGAGAAGCCTATTACAGAGTGAGGGCAAAAAATAAACCTATGCATGAAGGAACCTTTGAGAGGGTCCTGGTGATGAGGATGGTGCCTTGTGGTCAACATCTGACAGTCGACATCCAGCAGAACTAGCAGAGTGAGCAGCCTGCTCAAAAGTGCCCTGACCTTCCAGAAAGATGTGGAAACCACCTGGACCAGGCCAGGATGACTGGAAGATAGCTCTAACATCCTCCAGAACAAACCCTGACCCGCCAGGGGCCACTGGCTCAAGGAGACCAAACAGTTTCTAGGGACCACTTTCCACAGATGCTCTTCTATCTCATCTCTCCATCCCCCTCTGCCATCAATCCCTAAATCACCCCAAACTAGGCCCCTGGGGAAGAACACTGCTCCTTCTAGCCCCCCAATTTATGTCCTTGAGGTTTTTTAAATGTCAGCTCACATATGTACAATGCATTTTTTCTTCCAGAGTTTTTTTGTTAATGAATGGCTTAGATACTTCTGCATAGAGGCCTGGACCCACAAAAAGCTATTCATGATTCTAATATTGGTGGCGTTGTATATGTGTGTGTACATATACATATATATATATATATATATATATATATATATATATATACACACACACATACACACACAAACACACATATATAAAATAATCATTATCATATATACAAGGACACACATTTGTGTACACACAATGGACACACAAACACGTGTGTGTGCACACACACACCCCCTCCCCTTCCACAGCAGTGTACTGTAACTGAGCAGCATCCCTTTTGCAAAGCAAGCTAAGACTGGGGCCACTTGGAGGAAGAGTCTGAAATTGCAGGGCAAGGAGACGATGCCCAGAGAACGAATATCTGCAGTAGGAGAAGCCCTCAATTCCTTCACCACTACAACTACCAGACCTCCACCACCATCACCCCAGGCAGCCCTCCTGTCCCAACACCGTACAGACTGCAAAGGGGTCCAGTACACCACAGTGCATACAGAAAATATGAAAGACAAGCAGGAAGAGGAGGAGGAGGAAGAAGAAGACTGCATCCCGTTGAGTTATGTCTCCGTAGTATAGTTATTGCAGGCTAGCGACGGCAGGGTCGAAAAGCTATTCCACCGCCTCCCGCTGGGATGCTGCTGGGGTGGCTCTGCACGTGCTTGCTCTTTGTAATTACCCAGAATGTTTTTGGCTTCTTCTGCATCCTTCAAAGGGTCATCTCCATACTCATCTTTTAGCCACTGCCGAAACTGGGGAGGTTCAAAAACAAAACCATCACTCATACACACACAAACAAACACACACACACACACACACACACACACACACACACACACTCAGCCCAATAACCCAAACTGTTTAGATTTTCCCACACAGCAACAGGGAGGCATGTGGCATATTCTCTACACACAGTAGTAAGGGCTTAATAAATGTTTGTTGAATAAATACCACCACCCTGGCCCAGGCCCTCATCATCTCAAGGCTGGACTACTGAAAGAGCCTTCTGGTTGCTCTTCCTGCATCTATTTCTCCCCACTCCACTGCCAAAGTGGAGGTCTGACCATGTCACCTCCCTCCTCAACAAACTCCAAAGGCTCCCTATTCTTCCAGATCAAATATAAAATCCTTTTTAAAGCCCTTTATCACCTGCCCCCTTCCTGCCTTTCCAGTCTTTTTTGATACTTTACTCCTCAGCCACGTCACAATGGCTTCCTTGATGTTCCTCCATATCCGCCATGCCCTTCCCACCAATGCCTAGAATGCTCCCCCTGCCCGCGCCGCTGTCTCTTGGTTCTCCTCACTACTCAGTTCAAATACCACCTCTGTGAGAAGCCTTTCCAAGTCCCTGAGAGGCTAGTTCCTTCCTTCTGTGGTTACCTTCCTTTTAGCCTTCAAAAGTGAAGGATGAACACTCTCACACCTTCACTGTATATATCTTGTATGTGCACCACTGTCTGGATGTCGTGTTCCGTACCAGAAGATGAGCTCCTTGAGGGACACAGACCATCTCTTTGCCTTCTTTTGTCCCCCTGGAGTTTAGCACAGTGCCTGGCATGAGATCCTTGCTCACTGACTGACTAAATGATGAATGGTCCCCATCTGCTCTTCCAACCACAAAATGCTGAGAAAGGCATTATCCTTGAAAGGTTTAAGAGTGAAGTCATCGAAAAAAGCAAAACAAAGCCATAATGTCAACAACCTGAGTGTGAGAAAACGAGCCTGTACAATGCCTCGGGATTAGAAGAGGAAGGGAAGAACCGAGAAACCCGGAGCAAAGGGAGAAAGAAATGTTCTACAAGTTGTTCTCCCTATAAATTCAAAATATAGTGGCAATGCCTCACAGCCAACAAGCTGTTTGGGCTCTGAGTTCTCTAAGTTTGCAAAAGAAGGCCAAGAAAAGGGCTTCTCTATGTTTGGAACTGTCAACATGTTTTTGGGGGTCTCACTGAATACCACTGCATAAACTGATTTTCCATTTCTAGTCTACCCTCTATCCCATGCAACAAATAACTGCATCTAACTTAGGTTGTTCCCATAACCATCTCTGTTCCTAGGCTCACTTCATACGTACCCCCACTCCCCACCCTCCATGCAAGGCTTCTTTATTCCATAAGTCCACTGTAGTAGAAATGCTACTAAAAGAAGTCTTGACCTGTCAGACTGGAATGTGAGCCAGAGGGCTGCAGGGGCCCATAAGTCAAATACCCTCTGAGTATTGAGCATAGGTCAGGCAGGGAAGGGGCACTACATGCTGGTTCAGTCACTGCTACTCTCTAGCTCCTTCTATGGCTGTGACACTATGTTTGCCTTTGACCAAGTCATTTCCCCAAGTCTGAATCTCAATTTCCCCATCTGTAAAATGAAAGGGTGGGGCTGAGAGAAGACCTCTATGGCTGAAGGGGGTTGTAGTATTATACAATTAATTATACAAAGGGTGCTCTAGAATAATATGATTCCATAGCTTTAAGAACAGAAGGCCCTGGTACAGAGGCTTCAGTCAACACACACGAAAAGCTCCCAAGGTTACCTGGTGAACTTCATTCTTTTCAAACTCCTGGAGCTGCTTCTGGAAGCCCAAGTTGGGATTGGCACAAGACCTTCCTGCCCGAACCATGTGTAGTGCATCTTCCCAGCCAAAATCAGTAATCGTCATAATGTAAGCGACCACCAAAGTCACACTTCTGGAAACACCAGCCAGGCTGAAGAGTAAAGAGACAAGTGAGTCTGCGTGAGGTTCCAATTGCAAAATTTTTTTTTTGAGGAAGGAGAATCCCTTTTAATTTTAATTTTTTTCAACTTTTATTTTCTCTTCCTCTTATCTCCTCCTCTTGGGGAAAAAAAAAGTAAAAATGAAACCATTGTAATAAATATATACAATTAAGCAAAATAATTCCTATGTTGGCCATGTTCAAAAATATATGTCTCCTATGTTCTGGGTCTGTCAGGAGGTTGGTAGAGCACTTCCTTAGTGGTTCCCCAGAACTGCAGTTGGTCATGGCACTCATCGGAGTTCTTAAGTCTTTCAAAATGTTTTGTCTTTACAAAGTTGAGAATAGCATTATACTGTAGAAACTGGAGTCTTGATTTTGCTCACTTCATTTCGCATCAGTTCACACGAGTCTTCCCAGGTTTCTCTGAAATCATCCCTTTTGTCACTTCTTAAAAGTATAGTGGGATTCCATTACATTCACATGCCATAATTTCTTCAGGCATTCATTCCCCAATAGATGGGCACTCCTTCAGTTTCCAATTCTTTGCTACTACAAAGACAGCTGCTATGTTTTTGCACATACGAGTCTTTTTCCTCTTTCTTAGATCACCCTGAGGTATAGATCTTGCAGTGGTATTGCCTGGTCAAAGAATATGATATAGTTTAGTAACTCTGGGAAAACTAGTTCCCAGACACTTTGGAATGGACCAAATGGCTCTGCCAGCAATTCATCAACATGCCTGTTTTCCTGCAGCCCCTTCAACATCTGTCATTTCTTCATCTTTTTTTTTTTTTGTCAACTTTGCTGCTCTGATGGACATGACGTAGAACCTCAGAGTTGCTTTAATTTGCATTTCTCTAATTATTAGTGATTTGAAGCATTTTTTTCATATAATTGTTGATAGCTTAGACTTCTTCCCGTGAAATCTGCCAGTTCATAGCCTTTGGCCCCAACTGCAATTTAATACCAACAATCTAGTAACACAAGTCAAAGGGGAGGGAGCAACATGAGTCCTGCTCTCCAAGATTTACTAGTGAGCAGATAAGTTCTATTCTGCCCCACAAATACATTACTGAAATGATACATATATACACAACTCTATTTTCCGAGAGAATTGAATTAGAATAAAAAATGCTCCTTTTCCTTTTGTGATTGATATTTAATATTGAAATTTTAGCTTGATTTGTCCAACCTCTGCTGCTTCCTTGGCCTCCATTATTAAGCAGTTTGTGAACCAAAACGCATTTAAATGCATGAGGAAAGGATGAAATGTAAAGTGATGCAGAAGTGAATCTGCCAATTGAAGAATTTTTAATACTAGTAACATCATTGATCACTTCTGAAAATGGGTCTTTTTATTTCTATGAATCTGGTTTCTGAAGCCATTTCTCAATAGAGCTATTGTTTGTTACAAATTAAATGTAGCCAGCTTAATCTATAAAAATGCTCTGAAGAACCAGTGTTTTCACTAGAATAGGCCATTCCCTTCACTGCTAAAAACTGCAGCCCTTCCATGCCTGTCATTCATCCTGTCCTTTCTTGTCTGTATTTTCCCAAATCTTCTTCACAGAGGATTTACTCAAAATGGACCTCCCAGGCTGGCCATTTTGTTTTCTCTCCTTCTTACTCTGGACAGCTGACCTCTACTGGTCAGACACACACCTGGGGCTCTTGCACAAATCAGTGATGGACACAAACATGTGGTAGTTTACAAACATCATGTGGTCCTTTGGTTTTCTTTTGGTTTATATGTCATTTTAATTCCAGGATACTCACCTCTATAGTATCACCAGAAGAATATATGTACAAAAGATGGTCTTTTGGGGCAGGATGTAGTTTGGCATCATTCAAAGATCTACACCATTTCTAAAATGCAGTACAGCCTGATCTGCTATAATCTGACTCCAAACCCAGTTCATTATCCATCTCCAATGCTTATTTAATATATAAACATTGATGGACTCATTCAATAAAATACCCATCTAGCCTTATAATATGGGCAAAATGTATCTTTCCTTCAGTGTGGATGGTTAGACTGAAATATATTATTATTTCACTAAGGAGGCTTTGAAGCATTTTAGTACTTGATTAATTATTAACAATTATAATTATGTTCATCACGAAATTAATGTCATCTGTAATGAGGAACACTTGGAGAATTACATCATCCATAAAGAATCCTCCTTTTACTTGGCCAATTCTTCTTAGGCCAGGACATGTTCCATGATGTTGGCAAACATTTTTGGTGAACCCGCATTATCTGGCTTTAATACCTCACTTGCCATCTACACTCAGTGCTTTTATGAATAAAATCATCTCTGCCTTTGCCTCCATTGAGGAATTTTGTAGGGCCTTGCTTTAACAGTGCTTCATCAGTAGAGACCTTTCCGGAATGTGTTTTCCTCTATGCATCCAAAGAGTTTTATGAAGTCAATAAACAAGGCAGCTGCCACACCTCTTAAGTGAGAGGCTTTTAAAAACCAAACATTTAATTACCTCCTCCTACCTGAAGGGCAGTTTAAAACACAAGTGTCGTAAAAAGCAACAGCTCAGCTTAGACTGATGCTTCCATCACCCAGCAGGTAATGTTATCACAAGCATGAAGTAGGACTCTGGGAGAATCCTAAGGAGTGGTGTGAGATAGGAACAAAATTCTAAGTCCTAAAACTCAAGTATTCAGAGGGCAGTCTGCCTGAAGTACTATGAATGCCCAGGCCAACACATATAATCACATTCAAATACAGGTAAAAACATAGCATACTCCCCTCTGCCAACAGGGAATTGTTTACATTTATAAAGAGCTGTTCATTCACTAATAAGTACCATTTTACTCTTAAATAGAAACTTCATTCCAGACATCTCAAAAGAAGGTGGAGCTCCTACTTCATGGAAGTTGAGAAGTGTCCAATGTTTTCTCTACTTTCAACAGACAGAAAGGCTATGTTCAAAAATTGTCACTGAACTGACAAATGAAGTCAGTAATGATAGTAGGTATGGTCATGGGAAACAGCAAGGGCAGCCAGATGGTACAGTGGATAGAAAGAGTGCTGGCACTGAAGTCAAGGCAACTCATCTTCCTGAGTTCGATTCTGGCCTCAGACACTTATCAGCTCTGAGACCCTGGGCAAGTCACTTAACCCTGTCTGCTTCAGTTTCCTCATCTGTAAACTCAGCTGGGAGAAGGAAATGACAGACCACTCCGGTATCTTGGCCAAGAAAACCCCAAATGGAGTAACAAAGTCAGACACAACTGAACAACAATAATGGGAAACAGAGCCATAGTGCAAGTTAAACAATTTAAACAAATGGCTGTGACACTATGTTTGTAACTCTACCTAGTTCTATGACTGTGGGAAGGTCGCTTAGCCTTTCCAGGCCTCAGCTTCCTAATCTGTAAAGAGATATACAATACCTGCAGTGCTGTTTGCAAAGCTCTTAGCAGTCAGTAAATCACTATGAAAATGTTGAGCTATCACTGCTGTGATTTCGCACGTGCTGGAGGGGAAGAGTCAAGAGCTACAATGAAATTTCTTTTTTCCAGGGTATTGTTGTTGAGTCACATCCGACTCTTCGTGACCCCACTTTTT
The DNA here is from genome assembly GCF_011100635.1 of Trichosurus vulpecula. NCBI lineage: Eukaryota > Metazoa > Chordata > Mammalia > Diprotodontia > Phalangeridae > Trichosurus > Trichosurus vulpecula. The sequence goes on from NC_050573.1 coordinate 167,129,815, forward strand.
AGGGTTTTCTTATCAAAGACACTGGAGTGGTTTGCCATTTTCTTCTGGGGCTCATTTTACAGATAAGGATACTGAGGCAAACAGGGTTAAGTGACTTGACTGTGGTTTCGAAGCTAGTGCCTGAGGCTGAGTTTGAACTCAGGTCTTCCTGATTCTAGGCCCAGCATACTGTGTATAAAGTACACACTAGTACTCAACCTCATTACAGTGTCTGAATATATACTATATAGTGTCTGCGACATAAAGCTAGGAACATTCTTTCATGTTTCCAAGATAAAATATTTTGAAAATATGTTTAAACTCACCTTAGTTTACTGACACCTCTTATATAATTGCTCTTCCTCCACCTTTCATATCTAATATAGATATAGATATACATACACACACACGTGCATGCATGTAGCTACCAGTAAAATGAACCAAATTTTGTTAATACTCAAAGCAATGCAATTAATCACCACAAACAAATAAACAAAACAGTTTATAATTAGAGAATCTGTAGAAAATAACCCAGTGGTATCTTAGTAACACAATACTAAATAAAATGAAACACCTACATGTGGAAAAAAAATTCCCCAGCAGAGGGACGGAATAGTGTCTAAAGGCCATTCAAGTTTCAGGGCAGAAACTCACAACCCAAAGCTATTCTACTGGAATGATAAGGGGAAGCTTAGAAAGAGCAATTTCTTTGGTCACAAAACCTCAAGGGTCAAAACAATCCCTGACTACACAGCTCAGAATGAAAAACAATTGGGATCCTAGGTACAGTCTTTGGTGAATGAAAATATCAATTAAGATAAATGTATAAAACGGTAGGAGGGGAAGGAAAGAGGGGAGTGTAGCAAAATATTTAATTCAACAAGAATTTGTTAAGTGCCTACTATGTGCCAAGCACGGGGGAGGAGATTAAGGGCAAAAATGAAAACAGCTAATTATTTGGGTTTGAAGGAACATTGGAGATCATTTAATCCAATCTAATAATTTCCAAAAGGAAGAAATGAGGCTTTAAATGATTTTGCCCACAGTCACACAGACATTAAATAGGTAAGCAGGAACTAGAATACAGTTCTCCTGACCCCCAGGGTCCAGGGCTTTTTCTGCTGTCTCCTAATATTCAGGATTCATTGCAGGTAGAAACTCTGACTAAGGATCCAAACTAATAATTATATGGAAAAAACAGGTGGCCAAAACACGGGTTGGGGAAAGTTAACAAGCTTGTTGACAAGAATATTCTTAGGCAGTAGATATACGTACCAGTGTACAAGACAGCCCTCACCTCTAAGCCGGCATTCATGAATGAACCTGATACTCTCTTTAAAATGTCTTGTCCTGGGCAGGGGAGAAAAAACAAGACAGGGAAGCAGTAAATCTCAATGTTTAAGCAGCCTCTGAGTAAAAGAAACATCTAAGTGTAAAACCTCAAATTCTCAAAAAGGTGAACCACCTCTGTCAATGATATCAACAAACATGTGAAACTCACAAGGATGCCAGAGATTTCAGAAGCCCCTGAATGTTGTTTTCCTGTTTTCCACAGAACAATGGGATCCACGGTGTCCTTCCGGTCCACCCCAGGATGCCAAGCCAGAAATCCATGACAAAGAACCCCGTAGATGAGCTAACCACACCCATACTGCCAAGCCCAAGCCCAAGAGAACACAGACTGCCACGATGACCTATTTGGGAATAGGCACGGGCTTAGCTCCCAAATTCCTAAAAGTCAGCTTGCTGAGGTGTAATAGAGACCTGGAGTCAGACGTGGTGGTTGTTGCTGTTTGGTCCTGGCTTTTCAGTCGTGTCCGACTCTTAATGACCCCATTGGGATTTTCTTGGCAGAGATACTGGAGTAGTTTGCCATTTCCTTCTCCAGCTCATTTTGCAGATGAGGAAACTGAGGCAAATAGGGTTAAGTGACTTGCTCAAGACCATACAGTATCTGAGGTCAGATTTGAACTCAGGAAGCTGGGTCTTCCCAACTCCAGGCCTAGTGCTCTAGTTGCACCTAGCTGCCCCCAGAGTCAGAGGAACTGGGTTCAAAACCCAGCACTGACATAGACTAGACCAGGCATCTCCAAACTCTTGTCAGAGGTCCAAATCCAGCCTACTCTGCTTTTGTATGCTCTGTGAGCTATGAATAGTTTCTCCATCTTAAAACACAATAAAACTTTAAATGAACAAAACCTTCTTTGCTTACTCTGAGTTGGCACAGTTTGCTGACCCCTGGAATAGATGACCTCCGCAGTCCAGAAACTGTCTCAAAATTTATAGTCTTATGACCATACTAATTAACAAAATCTTAGTTGTATATAATTCTCTCCAACTCTGGCCAACTTTAACTATACAGTCCAACGGGTCTTCCTTCAGAATGGCATCAAGAGGGAACGGATAAGGGACACAGATGACCTGGGCAGGTTTTGAAAACTACCTCCCTTGACCCACTGTCCGACCCCTACTGTTTGAAACCTGTAACCCCCTGCATGCTATGCCTCAGATGGTTCTCTTCCTTTGCTACACCGAATCTCAGCTCTGTTTACTTGCTATTAAGAACAACACTTTTTACTCCTAGGGAGAGGCCAAAAATCTTGGGGTGTATGTAACTGCTGCTGAAGATGTATCTTGTCCCGTCATCCCCCTACCACAAAGCCAAATCAGTAACGGAAAACACATTTTTAAGGAGAACACATTTGGGGTGAGTTGTATTTTGTATCACACTGTAAGACCACCCTGAGAATAATGTAGATGTTCTAGTGTTAGTCCACAAGCACTTACCGAGCACCTACTATGTGCCAGGCATACAGTGAAGCCCTGAGGAAATAAAAGGCAAAGACACAATACCTGCCCTCAAGGAGTTTAATTTCTAATGGGGGAAAAATGCAAACAACTACTTATCGAAGAGATGTATAATGTAATAAGTAGAAGGTAATCTCTGAACCTGCCACAGGCCCCCCAACCCTGTTAGCAGCTGGACAGTTCAGGAAAGACCTCTGCAGAAGATGGCCGAGTCTTAGAGGAAGCTAAGGGGTGGAGGTGAGGAGGGCACACTCTTCAGGTATGGAGACCAGCCAATGAAAAAGCAGGGAGTGGGAGCTCAGAGACGGAATGCTACGTTTAAAGAGCAGCCAAACGGCCCCTGTGACCGGCTCACAGAGGCCACGGATGGGGAGCCAAGTGTAAGAAGGCCGGGAAGGCTCAGGATGGGTCAGCCTGTGATAAGTTTTCAGAACCACTGTGCTTTCCTGCCTAGCACAGGGCAAGGGGGAAAAAAAACCTCAAAAAGGATAGGAACTCAGAAGTGAAAAAAAACTCAATCAAAAATCAAATAACAGAAGATAATTAACTGGCAAAATCCCAACAGAAACAGCCAACTGGCATGGGGGCAGCAGTGGACACGAAAAAGCCAGTTACCTTCTACAGACACACAGACCTAGATATACAGGTATATCTCACCCTGTGTGTGTGTGTGTGTGTGCACGTGCGTATATATGCATAACTAATAATTATACGTACCATAAATGTGGTGCTTTAAAGTTTTCAAAGACTTTTTCATACTTTTTAAAAATGTATTTAAGTTTCGCAACAGCTCTATGGGATAGGAAACACAGACAGTATCATCTCCATTTTACAGGGTTTTACTGAGGCTCAAAGGGACTAAATGACTGGCCATGGTCAGAGCTACAAAACCTAGAAGGTGGGATTTGAACACTCATCTTCCTGACTCTCATGCCCGGCACTCAACATACTGTGCCATACTGCTTATGTTTATACATGCATGTATTTATGCCTGTAGCCAACATCTGCAGGGCATAAATATATTCTACCCAGTGGAGAACTCTAGGTAGAACTAAGAAGACTAACCTTTGTCTCTTACTCAAATTCTCTCATTGATAGAGGCCTGGAAAATGATGCAAGTCTATAAACATTTACCAAGAGTACATGAAAATGGCTTAACCTCTCTCCCTCTCAGGTGTGAACCGCGACTTTAAAAAGGCAGTGGGCTCTCAGAGAAGAATGAATGCTTGCCTCCCAGTACCCTGATGAGCTAGATAAGATGGAAGGAACATGAAGCTGAGGAGCTCCCCTTGCACCCCCACATACTCTGGGGGCAGTACAGTGTAATGGGAGGAGCAGTGGAACTGGCATAAAGGGGCACGGGTTCGAATACCAGTTCGATTTAATTTACTTCCTAGGGGAAGTCATTTCTCTGCCCCGAGCTTCAGTTTTCTCATCTGAAGCTTTTAAGAGATTGGACCAGATGCTCTTTAAGGCTCCTTCCAGCCCTGAATCCTAGGATCCTATTCAGAAAAGCCCTTACCACTCACTTTGTCCACCTCAACATCATTTCCCTCCCAAACCCCCAGGTCTGAGCGTCTTTCCCCTTCTTTGTGGTATACTTTTCTGGTGGAGGGGAGATCTGGGTCAATGATAAGGGGTATGTAAGAACAAACCAACAAGAAAAATCAAGAAATGACAAATATTCTAAGTAGAAACAAAAGGGTCTGAGGATGCACAGATGACAAGGCCATACTCTAAATTATACAGTCATCGAAATACACCCACTACCATGTTCCTAGATGAGGCCCTCCAAAATCTCAGCAAGCACCATCAAAATCTACAGCAGGGAGCAAGCATCTAACTACAATGATGACGATGGCCTAATCCTTTTACCGAAACCTTAAAGTGGGGACAATTTCTTACATCTGGTTCTTACACCTGCACTTACTCCCCCCAACCACCCACACTATGAAACCCAGCTTATTTTTGGGTACCATGTGTATTAAAGTCAGGGCCTCTCTCATATGTTATAACCAGAGAGGGTATGTCGGTCACCAAGGCAGCATCTCCCTGAGTCAGTATAAACTAAGCTTGGCCAAGTCCAGAAATGAGGAAGCTGGGGATCCTAGGATCCCAGGCACCTGAAAACTGGAAGGCCCTTGAGGGGTCATCTTGCCAACTTCTCTGCTTTACAGAAGAGGAAACTGAGGCCCAGAAGAGCAAACTGATTTGCCTGAGGCAGTATCAGAGTCAGTCCTCAAACTGAGGCTCATTCCACCATCCCACTTCAGCCTACGGGTGGGTCTACCACAATAGATGATAAAGTCTTATGACCACAACTCTATGGAGGAGCTCTGAATCTTTTCCATCACTTGATTGTAATACAAGGCAGTATCTGGCATAGCCAAGACCCTTTGGCAGGACTACGTGCTATGTGGTTTCTCTAGGCCGACTAAACAGGTAAAAAACAGAAAATGTTAGGGAGGGAAATGTTCACCAAGCATCTATGACTCACAACCCAGCTAGGCATTAGGCTATTTTAGCCTAATGAGGCACTACATTCCTAGAAATGCCTTTTCCAAGAAAATCAGGAGGTGGGAAATCACGTTATGATTTTTGTGCGGACCTCTGTCGTTTGTGTGTCTCAGAGCCGGGTATTTCCAGGGAAGACTGTGACATAAGACCAAGCCTATGGTCATTAAACCCCCCTCTCCTCCACCCTGGGAAAAACCCCAGACCTCAAATCATTATTATTACTTAATTCAAATTTGGAGCAGAAGCACAGCCTGCCAGCACGATGCCTAAATGCAAGGTTCCCCTTTTTACCGCTCACTTGATTGGCAGCCCACTTCTAGGGCAATGAGAAGTCTTACAGAAAAAGCAGTGAGCATGAAAGAGGACAGCAGGTCCCATAGAGGGAAATGCCTCCTTCAGGCTCTATGGCTATCTGCACAAGTCCCAAGGAGGGGAGAATGGAAACAATTATCTGGATAAATCTGGATAAAACACGTATCAACCCTCTGTCACTTAAATCTTTTATTTCTTTAAATTTGTTTTTATTTTTTAAGAATATTTTCTAGTAAGACCAAAACTAGACTTGGTAAAGACACAATTTAAGAGAGAGTTGACAAAAAACTGGCATGCAAATACTTTTCAATACTTTTTGGTCAATTAAAACCATAAATTTTGGAATAAATTTGGCAAAAATGTCCTTACTCTTCACTCTTCTATCCTGATATACATAAACATATATAAATATGTAATGTGAGCATATACACATGTACGTGTATGTGTGTATATATATATATAAATACACACACACACACACACACACACACACACACCCAGTCTCTTTCCGAAGTCCACTTCTATATCACTACCCGCCTATTCAACATTTCAAACATGTCCCCCCATGCATCTCAAACTCGTCATGTCCAAAACTGGACTCATTGTCTTCCCCCCACATGTACACACCCCACACGCCCTCCCCGGCTCTGAACTTCCCTATTTCTGCACAGGGAACACTGCTATCTTTTCAGTCACCCAGATTCACAACTCCCGAGTCAACAGCAGCTCTTCTCTCCCTCACTGCACACATCCAATCAGGCGCTAAGTCTCGATGCTTCTAGTCGCACAATATCTTTCCCATCAGTCATCTTTTTTTCCCCAACTCACAGATCTACTGCTCCCCTTTTGACCCTTGTTACCTCTCACTTAGATCACTGAAGTAGCATCCTATCTGGTCTCCTTGATTGGAGTTTCTCCTCCCTCCAATATATTTTTTTTCCCCATAGCTACTTAAGGAATAATCCAAAAGCAGGGTCTGACTATGCAAATCCACTGCTCAATAAACTTCAGTAGCTGCCTGGTACATCTAGAACCAAATAGGAATCCCTAGTTTTTGCACTTAAAGTCCTTTGCAAATTGGCTTGAACCTACTTTCCCAGTATTCTAGATCATTTTGGTTTGTACACTCTCTGATCCAGTCAAAGTGTTCTTCTTGTGGTTCCTATTAGTCAGGCAACAAGCATTTATTAAGCACTCATAGTATACCAGGCAACAAGCATTTACAGTGTGCCAGGCAACAAGCATTTCACTTGCTGTGTACCAGGTACCTGGCTAGTGCTAAGAGCTGAGAATATGAATGCAAGCACAAAGACAATTCCCACCCTAGAGGAGCTTACACTCTAATGAGGGAAGACAATATAAAAAAGGAAACTGAAGCGGGGTGGGAGTAGAGGATGAGCCAAACAAGTCCGGAGTATGGTCTTGAGAGAAATGAGATATGACTGGCCTGGGTGCCCTCCTTTAATAGAGGTTCTGGAAGAAGTCATTCAATCAGACAGAGAGGCCCAAGGGGACTAAGGGCTTCCAATGTGTTATTGTTGCTGTCCATCCTTTGTTCTCCAAGAGGACCAATTGTGATGTCTTGACTTGTGAGTTGGATTTAAGTGAAGCAGGGCTGTGAAAAGTCACCAGCCTCACTCTCTCCTCCAGAGTCACTGGAGTCCAGGGAGAAGACATAGGTCAAGATGATGGGCAACGAGACCTTTCCTGATTCCTCTTCCTTCCCCCAGCTACTAAATTACCCTGAACTTATTTTCTATACATTAAAACATATATAAGTTGTACATGATGTCTTCCCCCACAGGATATAATTTCCCTGAGGGTAAGGGCTGTTCCATTCTTTGTATCTGCAATCCTGGCACACGGTGCCTGGCACACAGAAGGTACTCAAGAAATACTGATGACTACTGGTTACTCACTCACCGAAGCGTTACCAAGTCTTCTCCCTGCCTGACCACCATCTGCTGCAACTTGTTCTCCCTATCCTTAGACTAAGAGAATGCAAGCATTTCTTTCCATAATCAGCACATTTTCATTAAATTCAATGTCAGAGAGCACGGACTAACAAAACCTATTACAATCCTGCCACTGTTAGGTTCTGCTCCATTTAGGTGGGTTTGCTTCCCTAAGTCACATTAAACCTTATTTCCTGACACCCCTCTTTTCTGGCCCACTATCACAGCACTTCACAGAACTGGAGATAGTCCCTAAATGGCTCTGCCAAGCCTTGTGAGGGGTGCTTACCCCACAGTCAAGACTACGAGCTGAGGTTGTACCCCAAAGTGAGACTAGAATCACACAGCGCCAACAACTGAAAGGGCCCTTAGAGGGTATATTTAGTCCAATCCTGTCCTTCCACACTTGAAAAAGGGGTGAGGAGGCAGCCCATCGACCTGTACAGGGGCCATGCCACTCAGCAATCCTTTAACTCGTTCCAATTTGAAAGCAGAAAGTATCAAGGGATTTCAACCTTTCATTTTGGGATGGAAGAGATCGATAGTTTGACCACTCTCTTGATGCCCCAGTCTTCTTTTTTTTTTAATCATGGTCATTGCCTTTCTCACCTTAATTTTTATCATGTACTTGACAATAACCAACAAAAACGAATTGTATAGGAAAATACGTACATCTGTTACTTATGATTTGTTTTTTTAAAGCATCCATTTAACTTAACATAATAGTAACAAAACTACCTTGTTTTTGTCTGTGTCTCTTTCTGAGTTTCCTTTTGCTCTTCTCTGTATTTTTTTTAATGTTTCATTTTCCTTCTTTTCTTCTTGTTTTGTGGCATTACTATCACTACCCAACAACTCTCCCTCCCCAAAACAGAAGAGCTCCCTCCCTCCTTCCTACCACTTCCACTTCCACTTCCCAAAGACTCTCTCCACCCCTTGTCAGTCAACAGAAACCTCCCTTATAACAAACATGAGCAGGTAAACAAAATAAATCCACCCATAGCCACATCTGATTACAGATGCCTCCTAACACAGTGGAGAGATTGGGCAGGAAGTCAGGAAGACTCATCTTCCTAAATTCAAATCTCACCATCAGACACTTACTAGCTGTGTGACCCTGGGCAAGTCACTCAACCCTGCCTGCCTCAGTTTCCTCATCTGTAATATGAGCTGGAGAAGAAAACAGTAAAAACCACTCCAGCATCTTTGCCAAGAAAACCCCAAATGGGGTCACAAAGAATTGGACATGACTGAAATGACTGGACAACAAAAACAAAGTCCACCAGCTCTTTCCCAAGAGGCAGGAGAGGCATACTTTACCATCAGGCCTCTGAAGTTACAGTCTAACTTGCATTCACCAGAATTCCAAAGTCTTTCAATGTTGTTTGGTCATTAGGTAAATAATTCTCCTTGTTCTGCTTATTTGCTTGATATCAGTTTTATTAAGTCTTCACAGGTATCTCCACAGTCTTCATCATTCACAATTAGGGCACATTTACTCACCAGTCTGGGTCCAGCCCTTCCCCAATCAACGGACACCCACTTCTCTTCCAGTTCTATTTATTCTATGAATAATTGTGCTCTAAAAGCACAGTGTGTATATTCAATATAAGGACCTTTCCCTCTACTGTTGACCACTATGGGATATATTCATTTTAACATCTTTATTATTAACTTGGACAGACAGAACACTCACCACATGTGTAGATGACACACAACAGAATACTACTGGACACAGTTACTGTTTGTCCCTCATTTTCAAAGAGGATCAATGACATCACTGGGTGATGTCCTGACTCATGCATGAGTTGGATTTACTGCACAAAGTCATCAGCTCCACTCTCTCTTCCAAGGGTCACCCAAGTCCAGTGGGGCAAGACAAAAGTCAAAATGACTGGCAACGGCCCAGGATACAGCGGATGACCTTGGCATCCTGGATGTCTGACCAAGCTCTAAGCGCTCCAAAGCATCTGCTAAAGCCACCTTCGTGGCTGTCGAACAAAGTGTTCTCGTTGCTCCATTCCCCTGGGGAAGTCTCCACATGCTTGGAGCAGACGCCCCTCTAACTCGATAATGGCTTTAAGACCTGTCAGTTAGTTACCCTCACCCTGGTTGAGCCCATCTGCTGAGATGGCTGTACCGAGGTGCGGCCGCTGCGCAGGCTACAGCTTCTTGGAGCCGCAGCTGAGAGTTGGGTGATGGTGGACACCAAAGGCGGGTGAGGAGCCCCGAAAAGGTCTCCGGCAAGCCCCAGGCCTCCCTGAACACTCCATATACCCCATACAAAATGGGCACTATGCACTGAAGACACAAAGACAAATAAAGACACAGTCCCTACCCTCATGGACTTTATAATCTAATCTAGTGAATAATAAACTGAAGTGGATTCATCAGGTATGGGGGAAATACGCTGCCTCAGCAACCACTGTGAAACAGTACTTTAAATATAATCTTTCTGTACTATTAGAAGCCAAACCAAGGGTGGGGAAAAAAAACAACAACAAGGAAACCCCAAAAAACTGAGAGACCTATTGAAGCCTGGTCCTAAATGGTATAAGTACACCAAGGCTACAGATTTCATATCCTGAACTGAATCAAATTTCCTTCAGGTGCATGGGCAGGGCGAGGAGTGGGGAAGAGATTCCCTTTCTAATTTTTAAATATAAATCATCGTGCAGACATTCTGACACATATTACTATAACTAATTAAATCTAATATTTAAATAAATTAAATAAATATTTGAATAAATTAAAATTAAATAATTAAATCTAGTAATATTGATGACAGTATTTATATAACACCTACTATGTGCTAGGCACTATGTTAAGTGCTTTAAAAATACAATCTCATCATGGGAAGTAGGTGCTATTACTATCCCCATTTTATAGCTTAGGAAACTGAGTAAAACAGAGGTTAAATGACTTGCCCAAGGTCACATAGCTAGTCAGTGTCTGAGGCTGAATTTGAACTCAGGTCTTCCTGACTCTAGGCATAGTGCTCTATCTGCTGCACTGCAGCTGAAGAAAGGAAAAAAGACTTGAGTTCAAATCCTGTCTCGGATGCTTACTAGCTATGTGACCCTGTGGGAAAAAAACCACCTAATTTTTTTTTTTTGGTCTCTCAGCTTCCTAATTTGTAAAATGGGGTTAATAAAAGCTCTACTTTACAGGGATGGCGTGAGGGTCAAATGAGCACACACACACCATGCCATATATGTCACATACAACACACTTTATAGAACAAGTGTTTATATCTACACATGTGTATATTGTATGTTTGTTATTCATGTATGTATGTATAATATATACATATACACCTCAACACTTTATAAACCTTAAAGCACTAATTGATGCTAACGATTGTTATTACACCATAAATATAACTCCTCCTTGTGCTGGAAAAGGAAAAAGCCAGTATTTCTAAAAACTTCAATTCTCACGCCCTCCACCTCAACTTTTCCTACATCGTGCAATGCATACAGTCAGTCACATGACTGGCTAGTTGGAAAAGATACACAAAAGAATCAGCTATCAATTCTTTCCTTCATCTCCTTAGCTGCGAGGTGTTCCTGTTAACATTCTTCCTCCCCTGTCTCTTCCCCCCGCCCCCAACTTGGGTTTATGAGGTTATTTCACTCTGAGAACTTGAACTTTCACATTTCCTGATTCCGAAGAACAAAATATTGGCAGAACTGAGGTAAAACTCTTTAGTCTTACTGTTATGTCATCACGGGTTTCTGCATTTTAAGTTGCTGGAAGGATCTGGGGAAATGATTGGGGACTAAGGCAAAGATAACAGATTAAATGACCTTTAGATAATTAATCACCTTCCCCTGGCAGCAAACAGCAGCTGAAAAACCATTAAAAGGCAGCTAAAATACAACATTAAACCTATCTTCAAAGGTCAAATTATGTTGCACCCAGTCTAATAACAATCTCCTTTGGCCTAAGGTTTGTTAGAATACTGGGAGATGAGAAAAAGTGCAGAACAGAAGAAAGGAGGGAGGTATCAGATGACATTCAAGGTAAAAAACCCTCACTCCTTCATCTCATTCCAATGAGAAAGCAGAGAGGGTAAGAGGCCTTTGACATTTCACTTTGAGATTGGGATTGAAGAGACTGGTGATTTGACAGTAATGAAGAAAAATGAAGAGTCAGGCTAAGGAATAGATGTCAACATAGTCTATTTATAATCATGAGAAAGGTTATATTGCTTCTTTATCCAATCACTTATGTGAAAGTTATTTATAAGCTTTTATAGGCATGCTTTAACGTGTATATCATTACATATGCTGCCAATGCTGTGTGCATTATACTAGTATTTACAAAGGGAACCATGGTATTCATTCCACAGATTCAGAGTCACCTGAGGACTATTGATCTACTATCAGCAGCTAGAGTGATGGATTTGGGAGTCAGAAAGATGGGACTTCAAATCCTGCCAGACCCTTGGTAGCTCTGGGACTCTGGGAAAGTCACATTATCTCTCAGCTTCAGCTTCCTACTCTGTAAACAGGGATACTGATAGTGCCTGCCTCGCAGGGTTGTTATGAGGACCAGATGAGACAACAGATATAAAGTGCTCTGCAAATCTTAAAACACTATATAATGCCAGTTGTTACTAGCTATAGCATTATTAACCAAAAACACAGAGACTGGTGTTATGCAGTCATTTCTGACTCTTCATGACCCCATTTGGGGTTTTCTTGGCAAAGGTGCTGGAGTGGTTTACCATTTCCTTCTCCAGACCATTTTGCAGATGAGGAAACATGGGTTAAGTGACTTGCCTAGGGTCACAAAGCTAGTAAAGAATCTGAGGCAGGATTTTTTTTAATACAATAAAACTTCATTTTCAAGTGTAAACAACATTCTTAGCTCATGGGCCCTACAAAAACAGGCAGGCCACAATCTGGCCTGTGGGCGATGGTTGTGAATCCCTGACACAGACTATTTGAGACTAAACATGTCCATAAGGTATAAAAAAAAATTCAGTGTATTTAATAAGCTGTGTATTAATACTACCAGGCATATAAATAGCAAGTAACAATAATATTAATAAACTGAATTAAACTGGACTACAGCAACGTAAATTGAAAAGATCAGTAAAATGAAGCTTGAATAAACGACACAAACTAACAAAAAAGGTCTCAGAGAAAAGATAATGAAACATAGTTCCCCTCACATGGCAGAGGATGGCAGGGCCAAAATACATAAAATCAGAAGTGGTTACACTCTTGGATGTTTTTCGCTTCGTTGTTTTTCTTTGCCACAAGGGAAGAGTCAAAGGGGAGTGGTCAGAGTTTGTGAAAGGCTGATGTCAAAACAAAAAGCTTCAATAAAACATGTTTTTAAAATGATCTCAATAACCTGTCTACAACAGGGAGAACAGAAACAGTGATAGGATGGTGTTTTGTATATTAAAAGCTACGGTGTGCATGATTTCAGTACAATTACTAATGGCTTAAAAATTCGTTTAACTAAGTGTCCTTTAAGTTACTAAATACTTAATATGAAAAAGCTACTTTTTCTCCATTAGATAAATTATGTTCTTTCCTTCCTCCCCAAATGAAACAGAAGACTCTCTGTTCACACAGGACTTCAAAAGGAAGACAGTAAATCTTTCTGGTTGCACCAATCAGCTGTTGAGTTGTTCTCTCTGAACATCCTTCCTCCACACAAACCCTACACATGAGCCTGCTATAAATCACACCATCTACTACTACTTGAGACCCTAATGTGAACTCTCACCCATCCACCATGGTGGAATTATGCAGAAAGGCAGGCGATCAGATACAGTGCGACCTGTTTAGATCACTGATGTGTAGGTGAATATTCATGGACGGGAAATGACTCATACCCAATAAAAAAACCATGTAGGATTATCAGGCTTTGCATGTGCTTATATTTCAGGACCATGATTTGACAAAGAGTGGATCTGAACCCATATAATAACAAACCAAATTCACACACTGGCTTTATACGTTCATCATCACTGAATGAACTATGTGTCACACATAAGTGAACTCTCCTGACGGCTGACACTGGCCCCCTCCTTCAAAGTCTGAATTTTTTTTTTAACTATTTTTGATCAAAATCTTTCTAAAATTTATCACACACTCCCCTGCCTTCTCGGAATGCTCTGAACAGAACTTCACCTTTTCCTGCTGACACAGATGTATCATGATGAATGCCAACTTGCCCTGATGTGAGATAGTAATGCCCTCAGTGGTTCTCGAGATGGCTGCCTGACCTTCTAAGGTTCTGGCCACTTTACAAACGGGGATTCTGCCAAAGATTGCACAATGAAAATCAGAGAAATAGGTTCATGAGCACGGTAGAATCTCTTGAGATTAGAGAAATACTAGCCAGCTAAAAATAGCCACCAAAAACATCGGCCAGAACAGTGCTATGATCTTCAGAGAAATTCAGAGCGGCACTTCCTTCCGTACATAGCATGCCCTTTCAACCACTTCTGTTTCTCGGCACAGCTAGTTACCAGGGAAGTTCTGAAAACCTTCCTCCCTCCACTCCTTCCAAATCCAGGGTTTATGTGCATTGTGGGATTGTTACTTTTGATCAATGATTGGATTCCCTCTTCCCTCATGGCAGATGCCAGGTAATGGGACAACTTCCCTGCCAAGAGTCAAGTTAGGGGAGAAAATGAGTGGATGGGTCAAATTCTCCTTCTACTTTCTCCCACCTACCCATGCCTCCTTTCTTCCTGATTACAATGCAACCCCTAGTCACTTTTCTCTAAAGTGTACGTGCGTGCATGCACATGTGTGTCTTTGTGTTTACAGAAATAGCATAGCGAATAGACAGTTGGTCTTGGAGCTAGGAATCACCCCGGATGTGTGACTCTGAGCAAGTCACTTACCTTCTCAATGCTCTAGGCAATCTGTAAGACTACAGAGAAGGTAATCACTTGCACTGGTGAAGCTTCCTCATCCAGGAAATCCCTATAACCATCTTAGGTCTGATTCCTATCCCTACATGTGTATATGTGTGTGCAGTAATACATACACATGTGTGTGTGTGTGTGTGTGTGTGTGCGCGCGCGCGCGCGCACATACACACAGAGCCTGGAGAGTCCATGAGCTACTGTCCAATCTGTGGCACCTCTATCCCAAGGGCTTCACTGAAAAGAGTGGAATCAAAGTTGAATGATGTGGAAGTATTTGATAATCTTCAGTAACCATTTGTATCCACAGTGAAACACAGAAATTAGAATTATTAAAATCTGTATAACTGTTACTGATGTTATTAATACTTTAGATTCACACAGTACCCTTTCCTCAAACCGGCTCAAACATCTTATTTCATTTGTCATCTCAATATCCCTGTGACCCGGACACAGGTGGGTGCTGTGAACCCTATTTTAACAGTGGAGAAATTGAGGCAGAGAAAAATGAAGTGGCTTATCTACAGTGGGGAGCTGGAAAGAACAAGAACTATTTACTGCACTCTCGGGGAGAAAACCAGTAACTTAAGATGAGTTTTTACTTTAAGAACAGTACACCAACTAACTGATAAAGTGTGGCTACATGGCTGGGTTTGAATGTGTCGTTTCTTCAAAAAATAATTATCTCAAATCTCCCATGAGGCAGTCAAAGTGCAATGAAGAGTGCTCAACTAGCCACAAAGGACATGTGGGTTCTAATCCCAGCTCCAGTGCGACCTCCAGCAAGCCACTTCACGCCTCTGCATCTTCCCCTGAAATAACAGAAATAACTATAACCAACATTTATACAGCACCTACTAGGTGCTTTACAATTATTCTCTCCTTTGATCATCACAAGTACCCTGGGAAGTAGGGATGATTATTACCCCCATTTTACAGATAAGGAAACTGAGGCAACGAGAAGTTAAGTGACTTGCCCAGGGTCACACAGCTAGCAAGCGCCTGAGGCTGGATTTGAACTCAGGTCTTTCTGACTCCAGTCGTGATGCTCTGGCCACCTGTAACCTGAGAAAGTTTATCTGAATAATCTATAAGATCCCCTGTAGCTTTAATAGCTTGTAATCCCTCTGCTCCTTTATTTAGTTTTTAATATCACAAAGTGGCAAGAAAAACTTACAAGTTCTGAGAGGGTGAATCAGCAGCAGGAATACACAGGTACTTAAGTCCCTGTAGAATAAAACACAATATTGTTACCCTGACTGTAAAATAAACACATAAACACACACACACACACACACACACACACACACACACATACACACACACACACACACAAAATTTAAAGGAACCACTTGCTCAGGTCAAAAAAAAAAAGAAGAAGTTTTTCATGAGCACTTTGTTGCCAAGAAACGACACAAATTAGTACTTTTCTTCATATTCCTGGTTATTTTCCATGACTATAAAAACAAACGCTCCTACACTATCATGTAAACATTCAAAATGTTGTTTGGCCAAATCCATGTTCTGCACCGAAAAGGAAACTGCCAAGTGGTTTCCAATTAGGTATCAAAGCCCTTGGTGCCACTTCGCATTGTGGCCATCCCATTTAGGATGCAAAATTACTAAAGAAAGGAAATGGTTAGCAAAAAGCTTTAAGTCTTAAACTAAAGGATTGTTGCTATGTTATACCACTCTTTACTAATGAGCACCACTTTTAACTGCTTCTACAACCAAAACTGCCTTTGCTTAGTTTGTTATCTTTTAAATATTTAGTTGTGTTTTTGGTACTAAATCAGTGATTCATTTAGAACTGGGCATTCTGAGGAGAAAGTCCCTTTGCTATTCCTGCTTCACTGTTATGTCCCTTTGAAGCCACGCTGCACACATCTGAGGGCAAGCGGGGACTACCCTGCTTCCTTCTGAGAGGTTTAAAAGTAGCTCCTAAAATGAGTTCTGAACATACAAAATAAATACCTGGGTTGTCAAAGCATCGGCTCCTACGGCTGTGCTCAGAAGATAGGGCTTTTGGAAAAGCTGGCAAAGAGCCTTTAAAATCCTTAAAAAACAAAACTATACTGACTGATCTCTCAGACAGAACCATAATGCCTCCCACATTGGAGACAATACAGAAAATAAAAGTTACCATCAAGAAATGGGAAAAGTTGTTATCATGAAGCTCCTGGGGGAAACTCTGTGTGAACAAAGGAAATACAAGTAAGGGGCCCAAAGGTTTGTGCCTTGGTCATGTTAACAGATCTGGCAATGATTCCTGCCTCAGGAGAAAGAGGATGCTGTATTGTAAAGTCCTCTACCTCAAACATACAAGGCTTGAAAACAAGACATTCCAACAAGGAAGAGACCAGACCTCTGTCCTCTGCATCAGTAGAGTCCAACCACTGCCTCACACAATGACCTTTCTCCATGCTATTTAATTAGGTTTTGAGCCCTATGTCAGTACCAGCTCACCAACAAGTCCTTAGACCAGGGGTGGGGAACCTGTGGATTCAGTCAAAGGGCCACGCTTGAGGACCTAAGGCCACAGGTTCCCCACCTCTGTCTTAGACACTACCCCATCAGGAATTCTGTGCCATACTTTTCCTGGGGTATTCCTTCCAGTCTGTTTCTCTCCAATTTTGATAAGTCAAAAAAAAGTTTCCCCTGCATTACCATGCTTCCTCATACATTATTTCCTGCTTTACAACAGCAAACAGCTGCCAGAAGAGGCTTCCTCGGGGGTTTTATGAAGTTTAGTTTCATAGGAAATGTGTGTCTGAAATTCCAATGTACCTCCAACCCTATAGTGTGATAGTAGGACAGTGAACGAGGGTCAGAGTAGCAGCTTCATTCTCCCAGACTCAAAATACTAAAGCCACAAACCTGAAACCTGAAATGAAAGGAAATCCTGAATGAAAACATTACTTTTTAAACATTTGTTTTCTTTCTCCCTTCTTCTTAGAAGACATGCAGGCATACGAACAATGATACCTTCATCCGGTTTTCACTATAATACCTCAATTAAAGTTATCTTGAATGGCAGGTAACCAGAATAATCTAATTAAAAATACTTTACTCTTCAGTCTCTGCGTTAGATTTAAACTTTCTGAGGAAAGAGGGGAAAGTTACTCAAGTAACTATGGAATGTCTTCTTGGCCAAAGACCTAACTCCCAGTTAGGAGGAAGGATGACACAACTCATTCCTACTGAAAAAACTAGCTGAGTTATCCAGGTGGACAGAATTTGGAATCATTCTATTGGGGGTTAACAAGAGTAACTGTCATTGTCATAATGTAGTACCAATAGTAATCATTATTATCGTCATAATGTAACATTTTCCTTTTCACCATTTCTATGAGGTAGGTAGTGTATTATAATCTCCATTTTTCAGATGATGAAATATTATACACAACACTCAGGACTGCTAAAAATTAAGGCTTAAAAAAATTCCCCAAAGATTATCCACCCGTTTTCCCTGCTCCCCAGGACCTTTAGGGAAGACCAGTTAAATCAACTCATCTGTACAAAATGGACCAACTCCAAGAGAAGCTGAGAAGGCTGTTGTTACCTATCACAAGAAACTGGCTGTTAAGCCTTAAGATTTCTAATAAATAATATCTGGCTAACTGTAAGTATACCCCCCCACCCCCAAAACCCAATGAAATCCAAAACCTGCCTTAATTTAGAGAGAGGAAGAGAAGAGGGAAAATCTGAGGAGGGAAAGGGACAGCTCAAAGGATCACACTTAGAAACACTCATTGTGAAACATCTCAGTGAAGTGACAAGAATAGGTAAGGAGTTTGGTTTCCTTTAGGTACTTTCAGTAGGAAAGCGGCCTGGGGTGGGGGAGAAAAAGACACCTGCATTCACAGCACCTGCCATACAGGAGCAATGTCTTCTACTTGGTTCAAGGTTTTACAGTTTGCAAATACTTTCTCAAAAATTATTTCATTTGATCCTCATCACCCCTCTGAGATGGACAAGGTAGGTATTCTGAAGCCTATTTTATAGCTGAGTAAACCAAAGTTTTAAGAGGGTAAGCTTGAAGTCACACTGCTAATAAACCAAGCAACAATGCATTTATTAAGTGCCTACTATTTTCTAGGTGCTGGGGACACAAATTTTTAAAAATCAACTACTCTCAACAAGTCTATATTCTATAGTAATGAGCCTAGCTGGGTTAAGAACCCCACACATTCTGAGTCTTCTTTCAATGCTTCTTGCCTTAAGGCAGGGAAGACACCATGTTTAATCACAAGTGAATAGCCAAGAACAGGCTAGTAGTGGGTGCTATCACACACTCCTCCACCTACAACTTAATGATGTTTCAAGTGGTGATCTTGGGGAAGGCAGAATGATGGAGTTTGAACCTATACCCTCTGTCAAAATGGAAGACCCAGAATTTGCCCTGTATCAGGCAAGGAGTAGATGTTCTGAGTAATATGCTCTGGGGACCCTTTCATTCCTGTGCACAAACAGGACACATATAAGCAGTGTCTGTGGGGGGATTCACGGTAGGAACAAAATGTAAGGGAGAAGGGAGTCAAAACTACCCACACTTGAGTCATTGCTTATGGCCTAAGAATGCCCATTTAGCCCGGCTTATTCATTAAGTCAGAGCCTCCCAAGGTCAACCCCTTCAAGACTCCAGGCTATACCAGCCCTGGTATTATTGGGTGGGGGGAGAGATGGGGGAGGAGAAGGTCTACTTTTGCTACTCATTTCTGAAATTTAGGACCCATCAGTTAATGGCTAATTCAGAAAGGACAAGTATAGAATACAGGAACAGTAAAGATTCAGTTAATCTTGGTATGAGGTAAAGGAAAAAGAGTCTGACTTCTGATTTCTTTTATATTAACAGGAATTTAGATTGGCTTTTTCATTTACTAGGACCTCCTGAAGGCCAATATTTTTAATGCTGGCAGTGGACATCCAGGGCCTGCAATTCATACCCGTCCAGAATCAAATCAAATCTGGCCATTTTATGAACTGAATGTGAACACTTAAAAATCAGAAAATTAAAAACTTTATATATTCTAGTATAATTCAAAAACTTCGTAATCACCAAAAATTGAGAAGACTTTTTGTACTTTAAAAATCCTTTTTATGTTAGCCTTCTGTTCAGTACATAGAGTTGGTATTTATTATTTCACATGATTTTAGGGTTTTTCTTCCTTTCTTTTTTTAATTGGAGAGATATTTTTATTCTTTATTTTTCAGTTCCAAATTCTCTCTCTCTGACTCCCTGTTCCCTACTCACTGAAAAGTAAAAAAAAAAAAATAAAAAACCATTACAAATATATATGGGAATGCACAACAAATTTCCACATGTTCCCTACACACACAACCCACAATCCCCCAAAAAAGGCCCCCCAAAAAGAAAGGGAAAATGTACTTCAGTTGACCCTATGAATCCATCAGTCCTCTATCTGGAGGCTGATAGCATGTTTTATCATAAATCATTTGAATGGTGGTAGATCAGTGTGCTGATCACTGTTCCTAAAGGTCTTTCAAAGGTGATTGATTGTCTTTACAATATTGCTGTTGCTACATAGACTGTTTTCTTGGTTCTGCTCACTTCACTTTGCATCTCCATAGAACTTGTCTCAGATTTTTCTGAAACTTCACATCCTCCTCATTTCTTACAGCATAGTAGTATTCCTATTCCATCATCTTCACAATACTATAACTTTTTCAGCCATTCCCAGAATGAGGGGCATCCTCCCAGTTACCAATTATTTGCCATTACAAAGACAGCTACTATAGATATCTTTGTAAATAAGGGATTTCTCCTTTTTCTTTGATCTCTTTGGGTTAGAGATCTAGCAGTATTCCTGGGTCAACGCGTATGCAGAACTTAATTAATAGCTTTTTGGGCATCATTTCAAATTGCTTTCTAGAATGGTTTGGGCATTCACAGCTCCAAAGCATATTAGTGAGCCTGTTTTCCCATATCTCTTCCAGCATTTATCATCTTATCCAATCTCAGAGATGTGAGGCAGTCCCTCAAAATCATAAATCAATTTTCACATGGTTTCTAACACTGGCACACTGATATCTCTTCCATGAAACACGAGTGAGGAAGAGGAAGGAAGGCACTGGGAAATGTAAGTTATATAAAAGTAAAATATATCAATAAAATTTTATTTTAAAAGAAACTAAAAGAAGGCCTCGAGTGAAATGAAAATTCATTACCTGCCCTGCCCCATTTCTGAATATTCTTGGCTTGATGTTAAGGCTGATTCCAGATTTTCCATGTTCACTCAACCACAGACAAATCTAAAAGGAACTACGATGTCCTTGTGATGACATACAAATAAAATATTACAGACACTTCCTTTCTTTCAGCAGACAGGACTAGAAATAGTTCTAATTGCTTTTTGAGTGCCAAGGTAAATAATGCAGAGGACTTTGCTATATGCAAGACTGAGAATAGTGAGTAGAGATGAGAAAGTATAACAGAGTCTGTCCTTAGGAGCTCATAATCTAGCTGGGGAGTGTCCATGCAATAGCCAAGGAACAACACAAAACAATCCATCTCCAATAATGCTCACTAAGAGATAATAGGCCCCAGAATTGCTATGTCAGATCACTCATGCTTTCTGGAATAGGTCAGCTCTGAGTCAAGTTTGGAAGGTAGCAACAGACATGCATTAACAGAGAAAACAGTGGAAAGTGAATTACAGAAGACGGGCCTTCTTGAAACGTTATTAAAGAAATCTGTAAGTCAATATTTTCAAAATTTCTAATATTTCTCAGTTTTCTGTTTCAACAAACACAGTAACCACCAAAACTTAAAAGTTTTTTTTTTCTTTTCTCTGGCCCTGAAACTAAGAACTACACTTAAAACCATACAGTGAGAGCCTGAAAAACCATGGCAAGTATCCTGATTTCAAGGCAGTCAAGAAGTGTAACTCTCGCTTGTTTCAAGTACAATTTCTGAAATGTACTGTCCTCAACTCTCTGTGATGTCACCGCAAGTTAGGGAGCAAGGAAAATATCGATAGCATCAAGTATACGTCTTTCCAAGAAGCTAAAAGGACTTTCTAAAACTTAGAAAAAAGAGAACATTTCCCCCAACGTGCCTTTCTTCTACAACGAAGGCTCACAAAACAACAACCACTACAGTAAGATGATCACAGACAAGGGTGACAACAAAAACTTCAGAAATAGCTCTATCAGCTTTAGCCTATGTTAGAAAGGAGGACGCAATATCAAAGACATGAGCGTGAGAGGCCGAGCGGACCATCCTGAGCAACTGTGTTCTAAAGAGCCTCGGATGATGATGCAGCTACGTTTAGAAGCCTTACCCTTTAGCATTGGATAACCCCACTTTATCATAACTGTGCCTCGATTTACACAGCAGGCATTTTCTAGATAAAATGCATGCTTAAAAAAAATGTTTTATAAACTGAATCAAATTAGAAATGCACTGTTTCAGAAAAGCCTGCAGTGAATCTTCCTATAAGGGAAAGAAGCCTCTCCTCACCCCAATTCATCTACGCTAAAAATTCAGATGTTTAAGTACAGAGTTTTCTTTAAGTAACATAAAACAGGAAGATACAAATCATTTCTACTGAAAAAACAAACAAACAAAACTAGGGGAGCTACCAAGGTGAACAGAATTTGGAATCATCATATTGGGGGTAATTAGCAGCAATGACTATTTTTATTTTTGTTAAGAGTATTTTACTTTTCATCGATTCTGTGAGGTAGAGAGTGTATTATTATCTCTATTTTTTTTCAGATGAGGAAACTGAGAATACCATGCCTCTGTACTCAAGGGAAAGCATCACTACAAATTCTACATTATTTGATCTCACCCTCTTTCAAGAATCATTGCATGAAGACAAAGAGGACTGATCAATTTGCAAGTCACCACCATCTTTCAAAATCTAGTTCTCAAAGAGAAGATTTTCTTGATTTAAAAAGCATACGTGACCCCAATCCTTTGAACATTTGTCCAATTTCTGAAATACTACCAATAACGACTTCCAAGAAATATGTGGGGGGAGTGGGCGGTTTAGGGGGGAGAAGATTTAGCCCCTGGCTTGAATTTGTAAGTCCAGATGCAAATTACAAACCTCCAACACCTGTTGACTTCTTTCAGGTTACTCAAAAAATGATGTGTATTTTACTTGCCACATCAACAGATGAGGGCCCAAGGACTTATTTTTG
Organism: Trichosurus vulpecula; assembly: GCF_011100635.1. Taxonomy (NCBI): domain Eukaryota; kingdom Metazoa; phylum Chordata; class Mammalia; order Diprotodontia; family Phalangeridae; genus Trichosurus; species Trichosurus vulpecula. Next base: position 167,152,459 of record NC_050573.1, read on the forward strand.
TTTAGGGTATTTCAATGAAAGGCTGAAAGCAGGAGCAATCAGCACACGGCGTTTCATCAAGTCGGTGAAGAGTCATTGAAAATCAGTGGAGGATGTCCAAGTCGATCAGAGAAACACAACTGAAAACCCTTCCTTCCATACTGTCCTTTCAGGTTAAGTTTCTGGATTGCAGGGCAGAGATATTAATGACTCATGAAAACAGGGCCAGGGTTTCAACGATCAGTCCAGCTTACCTGATTTTACAGAATTATTTCATGAGTTCCATTGAACACACAAAAGAAAGAAAACTGCCAAAGATGAAACGGGAGCCTTATAAGAAAGCAAAAAAACCCAACAAAACAAAACAAAATGAGGGCAGCAGAACCAGGAGAACATTATACACGATTACAAACACACAGTATCTGTGATGACTAACTTTGATAGACTTGGCTCTTCTCAGCAATAGAAGGTTCAAAGACAGCTCCAAAAGACTCATGATGGAAAAAGCTATGCATATCCAGAGAAAGAATTATGGAGGCTGAATGCAGATTGAGGCGAACTATTTGCTCTTTTTTGGTTTTGTTTCTTCTTTCTCATGATTCATTCCATTGGTTTTAATTCTTATTTACAACTTGACTACTGTGTAAATAAGTTTAATGTGAAGGTATGTGTAGAATCTATATCAGATTACATGCCATCTGGGGGGGAGGGGCAGAAAATCAGGAACTCAAAAACTTGTGGAACTGAGTGTTGTAAACTAAAAATAAAAAACAAATTAAAAAAAAAAAACAGTGAGGGGCTTAAGAACCAAATCAAGATGCTCCACAATACCCCACACAGGAATCTTTCCTAAGCATAAGTCTCCTCTTACTGGCAGAAGAGGATTCTGAAATGTAATGATAGGACCACTGGAGTTGGCAGTCATCAGGGTAAGGGTTCCAATCCCAGCTTTGACATTTACTATTTCTTCGACCTTGGGAAAGTCACTATTTCTCTGGGCCTCAGTTTCCTCATCTAAAAATAAAATATGACCTCTTAAATCTCTTTGAGCTCTGAATCTATGATTCTATCAGCCTACAGGGCAGCTAGGTGGTACAGTGAGTGGAGATAGTGCCAGGGCTGGAGGCAGCAAGATTCATCATCCTGAGTTTAAAGTCTGGCCTCAGATACATCCTAGCTGTGTGGCCCTGGGCAAGTCTCTTCACCCTGCTTGCCTCAGTTTCCTCATCTGTAAAATGAGCTGGAGAAAGAAACAGCAAACCACTCCAGTATCTTTGACAAGAAAACCCCAAATGGGATCATGTAGAGTCAGAAACAACTGAAAAAAAAATAACATGAGCCTAGTAATTCTTGGAAGCCATTATAGGTGTCATCCTCCACATCTCATCAGGGCTGGAGGACGTGGGGCAGGGGGAGGAAGGGAATTTCATTTTCAGGGTCTTTACTTTTTAGCCCCCAAATTGCTACCACCAGTAATCCCAAGTGCTACCTGGACAGAACACAAGAAGATAAGACAGGTATGTTTAGATCATGACAAACTACTTTGTAAAAATACCCTAATCTTGAATCTCTGTAGGCTTTCATAGACGGTACAAAACAGAATGGCCTGACCAGACAGCAATTAAGAAGGGACAAAGCAAGTACAGATGGTAGCAGGCAACAGTGCTGAATCGCTTAAGGGATAGCTATGACTCGAGCGCACTCAGAACACAATTCAGAGAAAGAGCTAATATGTATTTCACTCTGCTTCTTCCGAGACAGGAATCCCCAACTTACAACTGGGGAAAAAATCAGCCTACTTCATATGTAACAGGTGTCATTTAGTTGCCAAGGAGAAAAGCGATATCACTTATTAACTAAGATTGCAAAAATCCTAATTTATTCCTTGCAATATACATTCTTTCACTCTTGACAATGCATCCCCACAAGAAAGCAAGAGCTTAATGAAATAATTTGTTAGCAGGGCAGTTAGGTGGTACAGTGAGTAGAGCACCGGCCCTGGAGTCAGGAGGATCTGAGTTCAAATCTGACCTCAGACACTTGACACACTTACTAGCTGTGTGACCTTGGGCAAGTCACTTAACCCCAAATGCCCTTCCTACCCCCTCCCCCCCAAAAAAAAATTTGTTAGCAATATGAGACCTTTCTACCAAGAACTGTGAGAAAGAGTACTTCATATACATTTCTTCATCAGACTCATACTGACTACAAAATTGGGATGGGTGCAATGCTGAGATGGTTAATCATTTACATAAGATCCTCCAATGAGTCAGTGGAAAAAGAACCCCAGTCAGTCCCAGGCTCCATTTCTTTTGAACCACAGTCCCTTGAGCAAAAGTAATTATTATCAGTCACCCTCCCTTCTTAGTAGATGATTCAATTCCTTTTAAAATACAGACACAGGGACATAAAGCCACTTAGCAGCAAGATGAACAACCCTGTTCCGTCCATTATTCTCCCCATTATTAGCCTTTCCTATCCACCAAATGAAATTCAGGACTTCAAAAGGGAAGGGCTTCTCAGGCAACTCTTTGTAAAGCCAGGAGGAGAGGCTGGACTTTCCTTTCTATATATAATTGGAGCTGACAGTCTAGTCTGTAGAGGATCAATATTTAGATCCTTGACTTTCTAACCCCCTTCCTTAGGTATACACACTTTGGAATCCATCTCTCAACAAGTCACAATCTTCCTCTCCCCATTCAACACTCCATGCCTTGGGTTCAATTAGCGGAAATGTTCTTTGTAAATCACTCACAACTTATTAAGTATCTTCCATGTAAAAGCTACTGAATGCTTTCACAAGAATTATCTGATTTAATAGAAGACATAGGTCTTTGCCCTCAAGATGTTTCTGTTCTAATTAGAGCTGTCAAATATATAGACTTCGGCAAAGTTCTAAAGAAAACCTGAGGAAGGAAAGATCACCTTCATGGGGAGGCAGTATTTGATCAGGGAAGACTTCATGGAGAAGAGAGAGATTTCAATAGGTGGAAAATATAGATGAAGACAACTTATAGATATGTAGAGAGTCAGAAGGATGCAACTAGGCAGGCTCAGTGGATGGAGCACTAAGGCCGGAGTCAGGAAGACCTGAGTTCAAATCCATCCTTGGATACTTACTATCCATGTGACGGGGGGGGGGAGGGGGCCCGAGTCACTTAGCCTGTTTACCTCAGTTTTCTTCTCTGTAAAAATGAGCTGGAGAAGGAAATGGCAAACCCCTCCAGTATCTCTGCCAAGAAACCGATGGACATCATTGGCTTCGCAACCCATACCCTTCCCCCAGAGAGGGTGAAAGCTTGGACAATGAAATGTGTGTTCAGAGAAAAAGAAATGTAAAGGCCCTAGGGGAAAAATGAAAACTGGAAGAAGTATAAATAAGAGGAAGTGACTACATGCTCAAAGATGTCTGACAATGTGTATCATGACAGGTAAGGGTTATTTTATTCCTAAAACACAATCACATGCATAATACTGGATATTTTATTCTCTGAAGAATCCTGGGCTTCAAAATGGTCCCTTTAAGAAACACCAACTCGCTAAATGCTCTCTTCCTTCACTCACTTATCTGCAGACAGATGGCTCCATTTAAAGAAATCTTGACAAGACTATTTTTGTTTTCTACAGCTGCATCCTCTTGTACACAGAGCAGGAGGAAGCCCCAGACCTCCTTGGTCACCAGCTAGGTAGAAGCTTCTATCATCATCACAGAGTTCAGGAAAAGCTCTGCCTGAGGAGTCAGGATGCTGTGACTCTGCAAAAAAAAAATTTAAGAGAGTGGGGAACCAAGAGGGAGGTATTTTAGGAACAAGATGGCAGCCTCGAACTAGGTGGAAAACAACTTGAGTTTAACAGAGATGAAAATTTTTCCAATGCTGATGCTACAAGAAGATAATTGTTTCAGAGGGAAGCTGGTAGTAGTCAAGCTATTTAGATAACTGGCAAAGTCATGTCTGGAGGGTGACTGTGGAGCTGTATTCCACAGAAATCCAAGACTGTCATGGGGCAGAGATTATAGGATCATTTATTTAGGGTTAGAAAGTGGCACAATGGATAGAGTGCCAGGCCTGGAGTCAGGAAGACTCATCTTTATTAGTTTAAATCTGACCTCAGACACTTACTAGCTATGTGACCCTGGGCAAGTCACTTAACCCTTTCTGCCTCAGTTTCCTGGAGAAGGAGAAATGATCTGGAGAAGGAAATGGCAAACCACTAGTATCTTTGCTAAGAAAACTCCAAATGGGGTCACAAAAGAGTTGAGCATGACTGAAAAAAGGACCGGACAGAAAGGACCTTGGGGGTCATCTAGACCAGCACTTTTTAAACTGGAGGTCGCTGAAGGATGAGTAGGTAAAAATTTAAGAAGCCCTGATCTAGACCAATCTCCTCATTTTACAGATGAGGGAACTGTAGGTTGCCCAGTATCACATTAGGTATCAAATGCAGATGCAGGGTTTGAACTAAGGTCCTCTTTCCACTCTTTGCTCCTTTTAAGAAAAATGCATGGGATATATGGTTAATTTGTACCTATGTTACCCTCTCCAGGCCCCCAAATAATGCTGCACCACATAGAAGTACATGAAAAAATGCAAAACCTTAAATTATTTGAAAACCACCTGAATGAGTATAGTTTCCTACACCAGAAGTCAAAGACCTGGGTTCTATTCCAGACACTCTAGCCAAATCACTGCCTCCTCTATGTTTGATTTCACTCCTACAAAACAGGGGCAAAGTTGTAGAATGTTATATCTATAAGGGACAGTAGAAATCATCTGGTCCAACCTCCTTCAATTTATAGAAGAGGAAGGAGAAAACTAGTGAAATGAGAATCCATTGAGAGCACCATGTTTATTTTTAGGCACCACAGTTTTAAAAGGGCATTGAAGAGCAAAACTATGTCTAGCAGACAGCCAGTAGGGTAAAGGGCCTTGAGTCCATGCCATATACAAACTGGGCATGTTTAGCCCAGAAAAGAGAAAGCTCGGAGGGGGTGAGAACTAATCTTCAAGTATCTGAAAAGCTATCATGTTTGGAGAAAGAATTACACTTGCTCTGATTGGCCTCAGAGGGCAGAACCGGGAGCAGGGGGTAGATATTAAAAAGAGGCCAAATTCAGGATTAATGTCCAGGGAAACTTCCCAACCTCTCCAAAAGTGGGATGGGCTGCCTCGAAAGGTCATGAGCTCCTCTCCCCTGAGGCTTTTCAGGCGGAAGCTAGATAACCACTTTTCAGGTAACTTATGTAAGAGGGGATTTCTTTTGTGTCTGGGTTGGACAAGCCGGCTGCTAAGATCTCTTCCAAATCTCAAATTCTCTACTTCTGTAACTTGGCAGAGGTGACAAAGTCAGGTCCAGAACTAAAACTCAGGCCTCTGGATGTCAAAGTGCAGGGTTCTTTCAATGCAATCACACTGCCTCCTTTTGCACGCTTCCATGCGATCCTGGGAACATGAATTACTGACTTCTTCACCTAGGTTCCTGAAGTCTTGATCTCAAGTTGTTTACCTCCTTACTGTCTCTCCCTGCACTTAGGAAACGTGGCTATGATGTTCACACAACGGCCCTTAAAAAAAAGGCTCTAAATCAGAGTTCATATAGAGTGCAGTGGTCTTAAGGAAACCAAGGTTTGGTCGGACAGTACTTTCACCCCTCATTTTATGAGCTTCCCTGTCAGAAAGTCATCAGTAAATAGCTGGCAATGCCCACGTCCACTGATGAATGCTGACACAACATTTATTCCTGCTGCCACGGTAACTGAAACGGTAGAGATAATTTTTTATTTCTAACATAGGTCTCGTCCTCACAGCACCAAGCCCACCCCCTGTCCTAAGCTCTCCAAACAACCCAAGATACCACAGAGAGGGGAAAGACGTAAAAGTAATAATTAAATGAGTCACTGCAAATACTTATGCCATTCATATAGAAAATTAAAACTTAACTCTCTCCCCTTCCAGATGTGGGGAGATACACAGTCTGTATGCGCCCACCTATTGGGTACAAGGATTAAGAGCAAATATCAAAGTCCAATTTATCATATAAACCAGTCCTCAATAAAGCCAGCCTAGGTCTGAAATATGTTTTTCTGTAAGCAGCCAAGAAATTTAATCCTTTTATTTTGATCAATGGACTCTACATGAGTTCCTAACCAATCACTATTCACATCACTCTCATTGTAGGCTTTAAGGTCTGCCATCAAACACCATCACTTAACCTAAATGGCATCATACCCCAACTCCACATTTGGAAGGGGAGTACATCAAGTTTATTTTAACTTTCTATATTGGGTAGCATAAGTGCTTAGATTGACCCACTTTAGCAACGGTGTGTTCTGCAAATGAGGGAATATTTGTCAAATGCTTAGCACAGGGCCTAGCATAAAGTAGAAGCTTAAGAAATGCTTATTCTCTCCCTCTCCTCCAGATAATTCTGGCACGTCTACCTATTTTACGCTTCATTGTCTCCAGCCCCCAAATCAGGAGACATACCAGTTCCTCCCACAGATAATGCCTTGCTGGCCACACACACACCTCCATATTTGTCTCTACCAAACTAATGTTGCTCACCTTCAGAACTTTGTTTAAGACTAACTCACCTTCTCCATGGAACCTAGTCTCTCATATCATTCCATCCTCAGTACTTTATGAGTGGGCATGAATTCAATGCTGACCAACAATGGAAAACCTGCCCTTCTAGGGATCGAGACACAGAATCTGCTCCGATGTTTACAAAACCATCTTTACTGACTAGAAAGTGTATTGGATTGTTTATGGGCCAAAATGTCAAAATTTAGATCCTTAAATTAAGTGTAAAGCTAAAATACTAAAGTGCAAGGATAAGTACAACGCCTGGCAACATTTTTTTTTGGAGGGGACAGGGTATAAAATAAAAGCTGAGCCATAGGCATTGCTACCTAGAGTGCTTCAAGAGGAGCTAGGACTACATTCGAGGAAACCTAGACAGGACTCAAAATGGAAACTGTCCCTGGAGATTTTTCTCCAGTAGCTTCAGGTTAGCCCATGGGTTACAGCTTTTTAAATACTCCTTCCTCTACCCACTTCTAACACTGACACCACCCACTCAGAGACACTCTGGTTGCTGACTGCCAGGGCTACCCCAAAGCTTAAGAGTTATTCAGCCACAAGGAAATTATCACGAGACTGACAGAAAAGGGCTTGGAGGCCAGCAGAAGATGAAAAGAAAGCATACACACATTAGAATGTATATGGAAACAAAAGTACCCACCCACTGCTCAATTAGCAGGGACATGGTTAGACCTTTCAGAGGCCACAGAGTTCATGCCCCTTTAATTCAGGTTAAGACTTTAAGGAATAAAACCTGGCCTCTTCCTACTGAACCACTTTCTTTTCTCATTACTCCTGCAAATGACTGTCCACTGCTCCAGTCAGACCCATCGCCTCCCTAAGCCTTGCCCAGGCCCAGTTCTCTGCTGCTATCATGCTTTAGGTTATACTATTCACTCTATCCTTCTCTTTTCCTACTTACACCATACCCTGGCTTTTAAGTACAGAGTTACCAAGGAATCGTTTTGATGAGAGCCTTTAGCTATATGAAGACATAGGGGAAAAGATGTAAATACAGTAGGGAAAGGACTGAGTACCATGGGATCTCTAAAGCAATACGAAAGAATTCTGGTTCTTTTATTGGCGATTTAAAGAATCAGCTTTTCAAGAACAGGGTTCACCTCCTGGAACGGCCTGAATGCAGCCTGCCTGAGCCATGGTCAAAGTCTATTCTGGTTCTCTGAAAGCACTAGGGTGCTCCATTTCAACGTGAGGTTACCCTTCCAGACCTTAGGTAGTCAGACACAGGAAACCTTTCCATGCACTTGACTCCTGCATACAAGAAACTCAGATACAACTTAATTCAAGAAACAGCAACGACTAGACAGCTTCCGATACCTGCTGTCATCATTTCCATCTGAGTCATTTCTATTCGAATCTCAGCTGGCTTCAAATAAATTTACGTACACACATCAAAGCTGCTACAGCCTTTGGTCTTTAGGGCAGAGATGGCACTAGAGATGCCACAGAGTTCAGGCTGTAGAGAAAGGCTTTTTTGAGGGCAGTGAATCTCACCAAGCCACACAACAGAAAAAGCCACAGGCGTTTTGCACACCCATACAATGCAAACACTCCACTTTTGCCTTAATGGTTCCTAAACCATCTTCGAAAATCTGAACTCTCAAGAGCTCTCTTTAGAATACTATTCTTCTGTCCAAACGACTCATCAATGCTATGATTCAACAATTCCTCCTAGAGTCGTATGAATAAAGAACTCAAAGCCTAGTTGGGGATTCAATGCTTGGATGGAGCTGTATATTATTAAGGGGGCCACTTGCTCTAACAACCATCTATGCCTGCTTCTCTTACGTGATTCTTGTCCGTGTTCTCCTGGTAAGCCTCTCTGGAGAGGGGATGGACAGGTTCTGTTCCTCCAGTCCTGGAATTCTTACCTTTTTTGTGTCATGGACCCCTTTGGTAGTCTGGTGAAGTCTATGGACCCCTTTTCAGAATAATGTTCTTAAATACATAAAATATAATACAAAGGATCACAGGGGAATTCAATTATATTGAAATAGTTGTCAATAATAGTGAAGAACTGCTCAAGAACCCCCAGATTTCAACCAATATTAAATGCCCACTGTGTATGAGGCACCAGTGACACCATTGTGGTATCTCTCACATCCATCCCTCTATCCAACCATGTTTACTGCAACCACCCTCTTGAAGGTCTTGGACTATTGTAGCAGCTGCTCTGCCATGTTGCCTCAAGTCTTCTCTCTACAATCCATTTCTTTCAGGGCTGCTCAAGTAATCTTGCTAATGCAGCCACTCTGATCACATTAAGATTCCTTTCCACAACCTTCACTGGCTCTCAATTAACTGTAAGTTAAGCAATTCAATAGAATAACAAATTCCAACATTTATTAAGTGGTAAAGACACTGAACTAGGTACTGGAGTTATAATAAGGAACAAGTCTCTGCCCTCAAGAAACTTAGAACTGAATAGCTCTGGACACAATACAGTTTGTTAGGCAGAAAGGAAAAAGTTCAGAAAAAAGCTAATTAGTGCTATCATGATCAATATATCTGGATGTTGACAAGCAGAGATATGTGAGGCTGGAGCTCCGTGGAGAGGTCTGGGCTGGAGACTTAGAAGTCATTTGCATAAGGATGATAATGGAAGCCATGGGAATGAGCTCATCAAAGCTGACAATATAGAAGAAAAGAGGGCCAAAAACAGCATCTGGGAGTGTGGGGGGCAGAGGGCAGTGTCACTGCATGTTTAAGGAACAGAGGAAATTAAGGAGCAAGAATAGAGTGTCATGGAAGTCAAAGGAGGTGGGATTAAGAGAGAGAGAGAGAGAGAGAAAGAGAGAGAGAGAGAGAGGTGGTTAACAGTGCTAAATGCTGCTGGTGATAATGAAGGCAAAAACTAAAACTGTATTAGGTGATAAGGAAGTCATTAATAGCATCTTTGGAAAGTAGAGTTTATGATATCAACTTTGGAGAAAGTCAGATAACATTGCAAAGGGATGAAGAGTGGTAAGAAGTGTAAACAAAGAGTATAGACTACTCATCCTAGAGGTTTGGAAGTGAAGGTGAGGAGAACGACAGCATTATGGCTTAAAGAGCAAAAGGGTCAAGGAAAGGACTTTCTTTTTTAAGGATAAAAGACCTGAGCAGATTTAAAGACACAGAAAAGGAGGCCAGGTAAAAAAAAAAAAGTTCATTTTACAAATAAGGAAACTGAGGCAGAGAGGTTAAATTCCTTGTCCAAGGTCACACAGATAGTGAGCCTCAGAGATTGGTATTTGAATTCAGGTCTTTTGATTGCTCAGAATCAATTCCACTGTCGTCCCCCCTAGGCCTGATCAGGGGCCAGATAAAATATCTCTGTGAAGGGAAAGGGGGAGATTCCCCAATGTCTTTAAATTCTGGAAAGCGCATTGGTTTTACAATCAAAGGAAATGGGTTCAAATCATGCCTCCGATACTACCTGTATGACTTTGAGCAAAGCACCTTCTCTCCCTTGTCCTGTTTTCTCATCTGTAAAAGCAAGATGTTAGACTGGTTGACTTCTGAGGGCCCTCCCATCTCTCTCCTATGATCCTATGATGCCTGGGCCTTACAAGTCTAATTCTTTAGCCGTGTCATCGTGTCTTCCAAGTGAAAGGAAAAACAAACCACTGTTTCTGGTATCTTCAAGAACAAACACTGTCAAAATGATCTCATTTTTCACTTAAGCTTAATTCTTCCTGCTATAAAGTTTACAAGTCATCAATTTTTCAAAGAAAATGACAGCCCTGAACCCAGTACCTCACAAAATCTGGTATACACCCAGGTTTGCATAGGGGTATGTTATCTATGAATGCCAGAAAACCCATAGTATGGACACTCACATTCTAATGGCTATCTCAGCGCTACATGAGGAATAAGGACACTTTTTTAAAAATTTATGTCAAAAGTAAGTAACTCAGCTTCCTGCAGGTGCTCTGGTAAAAGACAAAGAATGAAAAATGAAACATACTCTGAAAAATTTACATTAGAAAGACATATGGGGTGGGGGGGTGGGGAGTAATAACCTCTTACTGGCAGGGACCCAATATTATTTCTTCTGCACCAACAAACAACAGATGATACTCCACATGTACAACAGTGGGGTTTTGACTCAAAAAGGCACTTACTTTGGTCAAAAGGAATGACTATTTCCCAAACCAGTGACAAGATATGAGTCCTGATCAAAACAGCATCGTCCTCACACCTGTTCACTCTACGATAAGACAAATACCACTTAGCACGTCCAAAATAAGGAATATCAGTGCTAAACAACTCCAAAGCACATGTTCTGGAATCAGTCTTGAAATTAAAATACTGTCTTTCAAGTGATCTGTTAATTATCCTAATGGGTTGCTGTCATCACATCATTTCTCTATTGAAAAATAATCAGTGCTTCCCCACTGCTTATTAAGGTATACATTCCCAATCCAGGCATTCAAGGCTCTCCACAATCTGGCACTCAGCTGTCTTTTCAGCTCTGTCTTACACTGAGCCCCTTCACATTATCTACATTTTAGCCATTCCCTGGCTGACATCCTTGTCCTGCCCTGCTCTGTCTCCGCATATTTAATTAATGCTGTTCCCCAGGACTAGAATGGACTCTACAGGATTTTACCCTGAGATTGCTCAGCCTTTCCTCTAAAGCCACATTCATTTGCCACCTCTTCCATGAAGCCTTCTCCCTCATCCCTCAGGCAAAAGGTTCCCTTCTCTCTCTTATCCTACAGTCTCTCTGAATGACTGAAGTTTGACAAACGGCTATTCACTGCAGAAGTTCTGCATTCCAAAGAACAATTCCCTAGGCAAGAGATTCAAGGGTGACCTGGGAAGTGCTTTTCTGATAAACAACAAAAAATTTTCAAATACAAAGTCAAAAATGAAAAAAAGACCTAGGTTGCTTCTTTTCCAGTACAGGCTAAGCCCAGAACTAGTCCTACATAATTTTATGTCAGAGAAACACTGAAATGTATGCCTTAACTATGGCTGAAAACTAGTAACATAGTTCTATAGGAATAACTTTGTCTCATCCTATCTCCTTGGGGCAGCTAGATGGCAAAGTGAATAAAGCACCAGGCCTGGAGACAAGAAGAGTCATCTTCATGAGTTCAAATCTGACACTTACTAGCTGTGTGATCCTGGCCAAGTCACTTAACCCTGTTTGCCCCAGTCCCTCATCTATAAAATGAGCTGCAGAAGGTGTAATGTTAGTGGATTAGGGAAATCTTCCCCTTCCATTAACAGGCCTATGTGACCTGCTTTGAACTCTGGTCATAGCTGCAATACATCCTGAGTCACACAGAGCCTATTGGGAGAGGAATTTGCCTAAGAGGAAGCTTGCTTAGGGGAGGCTTGCTTGTAGGAAGGTTTTCACACCTTTTGTTAATGTCTAATTAGGCACTGAGTCATGAGGGTTGTGATGCCTTCTGGTTCTGAGAAGTGTATATATACTCTGAGTTGGTAGTTTGCTTCGGGGGCTCGCTTATGAGAAGGACCTTGTGACTCCCCGGTTGAGACTCTGAGTACCTGAGACCTCTGACTGCTCAGATATAAAGGCTCTCTCGATTCGGTGATGTATGTAAAGTACAGCAACATTGCTTTGATTCAGGGAGTCAGAGCCCTGTCTATTGGTTTTTATGCTGATTTCTCTGCTAGTATTTTCTCTACTTGTACTTTCCCTGACAATTAGGGTATTGACCCTTCCCTGAACTAGTGAATGTAATTAAAAGATTATTAACATCTTTAAAAGCTATCTTTCTTAGTAAAGCAGATCTAAGGACCTGTGCTAGCAGGCCATCCAGGGTATGCTAGGGTGCTTGCCGCTACAGAAGGAAATGGCAAACCACTCCAGTATTTCTGCCAAGAAAGCCCCAAATGGAGTTACAAAGAGTCGGACACAACTGAAAAACAACTGAACCACATCTTCTTCCCCTGAACTTCCTACTTAGAAAAGGAAGATTTCCTTGATATTGGAAATAAAGCAAGAAAAATTGTTTGTTTGAATTCCAAATCCAGATTTTCAGAATGGCTCACCTTTAACTAGATTGCACAAATTCACTTTCATGTTCTATGAAGGCATCACACCCAATAAGGAATAAGCGGGAGGAATGATTATTTTTTTAGTAGTCAGGTCATGCAGAACAAACATTCCTACTGAAATCAGAGTATCTTAGATACCCTGAGTAACAATCAGGCCAGAGGATACATGGCAGAATGGGAAAATACATTGAACTAGGATTCAGAGAGACTCTAACTATGACCCTGGACAAGTCTTCTTATCTCCCCAGGGCTGCTTTCTCAACTATAAAATGAGTCATGGGCTCATGGGGTCCATGAGCGTGTGTGCATGCATTTGTGTGTGTACACATATACATACACACATATGTTGATAAACATATTTCAAGAACTCACTTCCTTTGTAAGCCTTTGTATTGTATTTTATGCATTCAAAAACATTATCCTGAGAAAGGATCCACAGGCTGCACCAGACTGCCAGAGAGGCATATGATATTAAAAAAAAAAAGATTGAAAATCCCTGGCCAAGATGATTTCCAAGTTCCTTCCAACTTTATAATACCATTTTTCCATATAACTTTTTCAAGTATGTGGTTTACCTCCCCCCTCAATATACTGTTAGAGAATCTTGGGTGGCCCTGGAGATGGAAATGATGTGCAGAACTCTTTGAGGGGGCTTCTGTGTTAAGTCATAGCTTGCTTTAGCTCAGTCCACTAAAATAAATTGATGCTCTCCAATTTTCCCACTCTATCCCTCTACAATTCTAGATAGGATTACAAGATTATAGATTTAGAGACAGAAGGGACTACAGAGGTCATCAAATCCAATCCTCTCATTTTTACCCCTAAGGAAGCTAATGGAGGCTAAGTGATTGACCTAGGTAGTGCTGCCTAAAGACAGACCCATCTGGAAAAGCAATATTTACCATATCCTTTCCTTTTATAATTCTGGGCCTGATTCGACTCACAACATGTGGTTAACCCACCCTATGTTCGAAGAGGTTAACAAATCCTTTACTAATCCATCAAAGAGGCAATGAAAGCCTGCCCAAATCTTGAACCCGAGACACAGTGATGAGGTTCTAAACCACGGTAAATGTCCAGGTTCATTTTTGCCTCAGGCTGTTGAGAAGAATAATGGTCCTGACCACTTTTATGGGAAGCTGATGATGGAAACCAGTAAGAATCCATTCTAATCTCTTTAAGGTTATAAACCCCATAAGGGTGGGCACACTGGTATCCCCAGCAGCAACCTAGCAATTCTGGGCACAGAATAAGGATTCAATCAATGCATGTCAATTAATAGGAAAGTTTTTGAGGACACCAAGGATATTCAGATATCACCTGTTCCTAGAGTATCCCTAAGCTTGTCCCTACTGCCCTGGCATACTATTACTTGACACTCAATGTTAAAAGCAGATTTAGGAACTGTTTCAACAAATTGGAAAATGTCATTTCAGTACGCAGGGGGACAAGAATAAAGTGAAACTGAACAGCGCAACATTCTATAGAACACGTGTTGACAAATTCCCATTTTAAAACAAGCAAAAAATCAACAAAAGCAAGAAAGAATTGTGCTTGGTTGGTACTCCTTAGTTCTCCAGTTACTACAGCCTACCTGCATATCGCTTAATTTATGCCCATTAAATTCCATCTAAATAGATTAGGTAATCTTTTAAGGCAGAACTGTGACAGTCCTGGTTCAGACCCTCATGATCTCTTGGCTGAACCTAACTGCCTCATCTTTGCATCCTCAGCAATAAGGCACTACTGATCATGTTATAAGCACTCAAATACCTGTTGAACAAATGGTGTTTAACGCTGTTAGGTGGGCTGTGATCTCCTGGTTGGCCTACATACAACGGGACCATGAAGATGCAGGGCTGTACTAAACCAGAGGAGTCTGAGGACACTCGGTTCAGTTTTTTAAAAGAGACAGTTACAAAGTGCCTACTGTGGGCAAGATGGTTCTAGTTCTCTCTCTTTCCATCTCTGACCCATCTATGCTCCTGGCCAAGTGACCAGGATGGTTGGTAATCGGTACCTTGTTCCCTGCACTACTCATCTCCATCAAGGTTGAGGAAGAGCTTTCCAAACCTACAAGAACAAGGAGCTCTAGCCCCACACCCCATGATCTTGAAAAAGGCAGTCCAGACATCAGGTGCCTCTCAAGCGTAAACACATCTTTTAACTCACCTCTGCTCCTGAGCCTTTGCACCTAAGCCAGAACATTGGTTTGGAGTATCAATGATATAGTTCAGTAAGGTAAGCAAAGAACTAGAGTCAAGGGTACTCTAAAGAACTCTATCCCAATAGTCTTGAGGTAGAGGCAAGATGGCGAGGTAGAGGGGACATTCAAGTTGACCTCTCTCAGCTCTGGAGGGGAATTCCTCTCCAAACGGCTCGCATTCTGGAGCAGCACAGCCAGCAAAGGTCAAGGTGAGACACTTTTCCACCCAAGAAACTCAGATGGTCAGAATGAGAGGCCTCTGACACTGGAGCTGGGGTTGGCCTGGAGTACAGTGAGGTGGAGACACCAGCGGTGGGCCTTGGAGGGGTGGCAGCCGCAGTTGAAGCAGTTTTAGGAGCTTTCACCAACCAGAGACAGTAAGGGGAATGGTATATTGGTCAGAAAGAGATAACAAGGGACCCCTGTGCTGGCACTGGGTACAGGACTGGGTGCTGTTTGGCAGCTCCAGAGCCAACATAACTCTATCCCAATAGTCTCCTATATGACTTCTTTTAAAGTTAACTTGTTGGATCCTTGGCCTCCCTATTTCTAAAATAAAACTGTCCTACGCTGTACCAGAATACAAAATCATTAGAGAACCCATAGTAAATACTAGGTATTTTCTAAATGCTTAATAATAACAGTGCTCATGCAAGATGTGAACTTAGGTCCAAGTCCAATGCTCCATCTCAGGCCTGCACAACAACCTGCAGCCAGCCGCTTATGGCCCATAGGCTGGTCACCAAAGGATTTCCTCTACATACAAAGGATATTTTCCTCTACACTTTTCTCACCCACTAGAATTCCTTTGGCATGCCAGTTGTAAGCCGCCTGCAGGCTGCAGATTGTGCAGGGCTATTCTATCTACTGGGTAACCTAGCTAACATTTCACATGTTAAGTCTGACTATACAAAGAACAGCTACATGGCACATGGGATAAAATGCCTGGCCTGGAGCCAGGAGGACCTGAATTCAAATCTGAACTCAGACACTTATTAGCTGTGTGACCCTGGGAAAGTCACTTAACCCCGTTTGCCTCAGTTTCCTCACTTGTAAAATGAGGTGGAGAAAGAAATGGCCACTCTTGTACCTTTGTCAAGAAAACCCCAAATGGGGTCACAAAGAGTCTGACAGAACTGGAAATGGACTGAATATACAGAAAACTAGACTCATTTATTGTTCTATATTCAGATAAACTTTAGGACATCCTTCATGCTTATAGAAACTCTGACTAATGTAGTACCTAAAGAAAACAGGAGAATTTATAGGCGAAAGCTGCTTAACTCCTGCCATATTTGAATTTCAATGAAAACAGGCTAAAGCAGACTCCTCTCAGAGTAAGCTCTCCTGGTCCCCCACCCTCCAGCCACCCCACCCTAAAAAACACTCGCACACCTTTAAAAAAAATGGTTTCGTGGCTATCATCTGTAAGTTAGATGGTCGACGCTAATTCACAGAAAGAGATTTTACTCCGGACCAACAGCTCCAACCGTCCAACAGCTTCAACTTGAAAATGTTTTTGGAATTAGTGTACATCAACAGGCAGACACACCCTGTTTACCCTGATACACATGAAGTACAATAACAGCTTCTGCCTCAGCCTCTTCTGGGGCAGAGCCCCAGGAAAATAAAAAGTTTAAACTCACCTTTCATGGCCTTTTTCCTAAATGCCAACCATGGATAATTGAGTCTAAGGGGGAAAGATCAAGAAATGAAGTGCCTAAGCTTTTCTGAGCACTAAACATAGGAGCTAGCTTTGCAAAAGACAATGAAAATGGTTTTTTTAAGTGTGCTTTATATTCAGAGGAAAATGCTGGAAGCCAGGTTTCTCCCCCTTGCTACTGAGTCAATGGGAACAGGGCTGACCTACCAGGGGTATATTATGAACCTAATTTCATTTGGTACCAAAAACATCAACGAACATAAATAAGGAGGAACAACAACAGGCAGAATTAACACCGCTAACGATTTCACGGCCAGAAGACAGAAATCCGTGGCACTCAGTTGTGTAACAGATTAACTTTGATTTACACACTTAATGCTACAGATATGGTAAGTTTTCACCAGCGTTATTGATAATGGCTGAAGTTAAGGCTTTAAAAACACGCTCTATACGTAGACGTATCCACATAGGCAGGGACAGACAGATACAGACGTACACAGGAGAAGAAGGCTGTGCTGGCCTTACCTCGAGCATAGGCCTGGCACTATCATGGATAGAGAGTATATGTGTAACCTTATTCTTGCTCAGCTGTTCAGCATCTCTTGCATCTGTAGCCAAAAAGAAAAGAAAAAAAGAAGACAAAGCACATTTACAATTTCTGCCAACTTGTTTTAAAGCTGAAGACAGGACAAAAGAAATACTCATAAGAACTTGGCTCTCTTGAAACTTCATAAATGGAAATACTCAGAATGTATCTGGTTCTAAAAAAGAGAAGCAACTTAAAAACCGAGGTATGGTTTTAGAGTTTTTTACAAGCTTTCATGGATGAAACTGATAAAATGCTTGACTGTCTTTAGGAAAAGAGGCAAAGTCCTCAGACGGTATTTGTAAAATTACAGCCTGTGCTGAAATACGACCAAATGACAACTCAGATGTTTCAAAAGTTAAAACCAGGTAATTATCTTTTAATGAGAGGAATCTTAGTTAAAACTAACAACAAAACTGCACCACGTGGAAGGGACAATAACCTGTAGAGCAAATAGTTCTCTGGGCATGAGTGAACCACATGAGGATGTGGTTTCTTCTATATTCTATACTTCTATAGTCACATTAGAGCCATGGTAGAAATAGAAACTCTCCAGTCTGAGAATCCCAAAAGAATCACTGTGAAATCACTTGTTGGCTATTGAATAATTTGCATCCTGGACCAACAAGGTGCCAGGACTTCATTCCCCTTAAATCCCAGCAGTCTATGGAAGAGGTATAAGAGAACCTTGTTTTTATGGAAATCAGGGCTGCTCAGGTGCAGGAGGAACTGGAACCTTCTGTTGAACCCCAGAACAAATACGCACTCCACAAAAAAGGAGGCATTGCTACCACGCTCATCTCCCACCTTGGATGGGAGCCGTCACTTAAAGATGAGAAAAATTGTTGTTAATAACCAATGATTGGGGAGATTCAGAGGTCTCCCTTTTTCTAAAGTCCTGATTTTAAAAGTTCAGTTTGTTGAAAGCCATTGCTGATAATGAGATTGGACTTTCCTGTTCAAGACCCCACTGATGGAAGCCCGTTGTGTTCTACTCAGGCTTGGATGGGGATAGTAAATTCTTTGACTTAGACTGCCTAAGGCTACAGGTGGTCTGGGCATAGTCGGTCCAAAGATGACATAGTATCACTCTCAGCCCCATTCTGATATAGCCCACCTCCCATTGTGTTATCCAATCAGAGTTGACCTCCACCCCTCAAGAACACCTACTCTTTGAAGGGTACATAAACAGTGAGGCCATCATCATGATTGATGATGGCCAAATGACCATCCTTTCATTAATAATGTGTTGGCCTTATTAATAAAATGATTAAATTACCCAGAAACTATGTCTCTTGAATCTTTTTAATCATCATGAAGACCAAATCAATATCAAGATGGTAAAAGGGAAAAATTATTTTTAAAGAGTTAAAATTCAAATGCTCACTTACTTTATAACCGTCTCCACAAAAGTCTTATATGACCTGATCCTGAGTAAGGGGAGCAGAACCAGGAGAACGTTGTACACAACCACAGACATATTGCTTCTGTGATGAGGAACTCTGATAGACTTGGCTCTTCTCTAAGACAGCTCCAAAAGACTCATGATGGAAAAGGCTATCCACATCCAGAGAAAGAATTACGGAGTCTGAATGCAGATTGAAGTAAATGCTTCCTCTTTTTTCAAATTTTATTTTAGGTTTTGTTTTATCTTTCTCATGATTCATTTCATTGGTTATAATTCTTCTTTACAACCTGATTTTTGGGAAAATAAGTTTAATGTGAAGGTATATGTAGAACTGGTATCAGATTACACGCTGCGGGGGGGAGGGAGGAAAGGGAAGGGAAGGGAAGAAAATTCAGAACTCAAAAACTTGTGGAACTGAATGTTGTAAACTAAAAATAATTAATTGATTTTTTTTTTAAATTGTATTTGGCAGGTCAGAGCAAGGACAATTGGGCATTCATCCAACACTAAAATCCCATGGATCTAATTGGGGTTTCCAACACATACACATCATTGGAGGCTGATCATTAAATATGATGTTTCAGACAAACAAGTACAACAGACGGTGTCCTCATTTTCTAGGAGCTTACCCTACTGAATGGGTGTGATACCAACAAAGATGAGCATGTAGAAAGGGACATAAACAAAGAGAAACACAAAAGTAGGGTAGATGTCTCTGTATTCACACCATTACTAGCTGCATGACCAAGAGCACATAATTTAACTTCTCCCAGCCTCAGTCTTCTGACCTGTAAAATGAGGGGACTAGACTAGGGGTTAGCCTGGGGTCCATGAAAATTTTTAGTAACTATAATTTCACATAATCGGTTTCCTCTGCAATTCTACATATTCATGTTAGATATTTAAAACTATAATTTCGAGAAAAGGCCTACCTGCTTCCCTGGACAGTCGATAGGGTCCATGACACAAAAAGGGTTAAGAAGTCCTGGTCTAGAGGGTCCCAAAGGTCCCTTTCACCTCTAGATTTTATGAGGCTACATACAAGGATTCGTTTAATTTTACCTAATATTTTGAACTTTAATAGATAGGCAGATCTTAAATCCACTTTTAAAACACATGAAATAAAAGGTGTTTTTGGATTTAAAAAAAAAATTGTATTTTGTATCCTGTTGACTACCAGTACTATGTCAATATAACTCTGCCTAAATGCAACATGCATAAAAATAAACTGGTAGTACACATTTCTATGGGGAACCTAGATAGCTCAGTAGATAAACTAGGCCTGGAGTCAGGAAGACCTGAGAGGGAAATGGCAAACTGCTCCAGTTGTCTGTGCCAAGAAAACTCCATGGACAGCATGATTCATGAGGTCACGGAGAGGCAGACACAACGGAACAACAACTCATTTCTATAGAATTTTAAAGTTTGTGAATTCCTCGCCACCAGTGAGGTAGCTAGCTCAAGTATAATCACCCCCAATTTGCAGGTGAAGAGAGTGAGGCTCTCATAAGCCCAATGGGTCACCCACAAGCACACAATTACTAAGAGCCTGAGACGAGGTTAAAACCCAGACTCTACCTCCCAATCCAGCACTGCACATCAAAGATCCATTTATTCACACACTTAACTCTTTCCACATCATTTTTAAAATGTGCCATACCCTTCTCTGCCCACATCCCCAGCTGCACGGATACTGCTGGGCTGATGAATGAGGCACCGTGACGACTTCATTTCCCTCGGCAACAGGCTCAAGGGGACTAGGAAAGCCCCCTTCAAGAAGCTGTCATATTAAAGAGGGATTAGATTTGTTTTGCTTGGCCCCAGGAAACCCGACTAGCAGCAGTTGCAAAGAGAAAATTTAGGGTCCACAGCAGGAAAATCTTAACAACTGTTACTAGTTGTGTGACCTTGGGCAAGTCGCTTAACCCCAATTGCTCTGCCTTCCCCCCTCCCGAAGCAAAAAAATAAAAAAACCTGAAGTTAGCCAAAATGGGGATGGGCCCCCTGGATCAGGATTAGGAGTGTAGTGGGTTCCCCCTCTCACTGGGGATCTTCAGACAGAGGCCAGATGCCCCCTTGTTGGGCATATTGTATAATAGCTTGACCTAGCTGGCTGCTAGGTTACTTTCAACTCTAAAATTCTATGATTCTGTGATTAGTAAATACTTTTTCCTCATGACAGGAAACTTCACATACTTCCAACTCCTGTTAGTTCGGTTAAAGCAACAGATCTTGGCTCTAGGAGTACTGTCATTCAAAAGCTGTGAAATTAAACACTTTTTATAGGTCTTGAAACACCCAGAGACTCCAAATCATCAGCACATGCAGAAATTATGCATGAAGTTTCAAGCAGGTTTCCCCGCTCAGCACAAAAACAACGGTGGGATCACCTGTACAAGTTTCTGGAAAAATGCACAAGTTGACTGGCATCTTTGAAATCAAGGCATTCCTCTCTGCTACCAACTTTTTTTCCTTTTTAAAACTTTTATTTATTTTATTTTTAATTTATGCAATAAAACAAGCATTTTCCTAATACCAAATTTCAATTCCATTTCCAAGTCAGAAAACTGAATTTACCAACAGAGTCATAATTTCAACATGTAACATCATGATAGCCGGCCCACACAATTGTTTTTAACATGCCATCTTTTTCTAACATAAGGGAGAACAAAATGTCCTCTCTGTAAAATGGAAATTCAACAAACATTTATTAAGCACCCACTAAGTCCCAGGCAGTAAATAGAGCACCAGGCCTGGAGTCAGGTTCAAATCTGACCTCAGAAACTTAATTAGCTGTGTGAACCTGGGCAAGTCACTTAACACTGTTTGCCTCTGTTTCCTCATCTGTAAAATGAGCTAGAGGTGGAAATGGCAAACCACTCTAGTATCTCTACCAAGAAACGCCAAAATGAAGTCACAAAGAGTTGGACATAACTGAAAATGACTGAACAACAAGTCCCAGTCACCATAGTAAGTATAGGGGATTCAAAGACAAACAAGCCCATCTCTGCCCTCACAGAATTTCTCTTTTCTGGAGAATTTTCTATTTACTGGAAAAACACAAACTGTGTAAAGATAATACAGTGTGTGTGTGTGTGTGTGTGTGTGTGTGTACATACATTACACCTTTTACACTTTTCAAATGTACTATAGTAAGAGGCAGGGTAATACAGTGCAAAAATTCCCTGGCTCTGGAATTGGAAAATCAGGACTCAAATTCCATTTTTTAGGTTTATTACTTCTCTGGCTTTGGGCAAGTCATTCAACCTCCCCCGGCCTCATCTGTAAAATTAAGGGGTTGGAGGATAGGGCCTCTGAAGCCACCTTCAGCTCTAAATCTATGCTCCTATGATCCTATAAGTGCTTCCTCAGACAATCAGGCGACATTCAATTTGGTGTATATCAAGTTCTAAAAAAATGCTAAATCAGGGCTGAGTAAAGAACTGACCTTTCTCATTCCCATTCCCAGCCTTGCTGTTGTCTTTGAACAAATTCACAACATGTTAGCAGAGCTGGCTACAGGATTATTATTTAATCTACTCTAATTAGATTGTTTGTATTAGACTAAAACATTGTCATCTTCCAGAGTCTCCAAGTCATGCTTTAAAAGAAAATCCCAATCTCTATGCCCTAATCATATCTTAACTTTTATCAAGAGTTCATGACCCTGGACTGTAGACCTGGACATTGGTGGTCTCTTTTAGGGACAAATCTGTCCCATGTGTCATCAGCTCCTTTTCTCTGCTCCCTTGGCTGGACAAAGCCACATCTATGCTACTCTTGGGCTGCTGGAGCAGCATTAAGCTATTTCAATGACAGTTCCCTTAAGTTACAGGGTTCTCATCCTCCTAGATCAGCAGTAGGGCTTGCCTATCCCCAATCAGTTCTCAAACTTTATATGACAGTATATGCAATCAAGCCAAACCAGCACCTCACACAGCAGGATTCTGCTTTCTCTAACAAGCTCTCAGCAACTAAACAGTCCCTATCCAAACAAAACAGCTCCTAGAGCAACTGAGAGCCAACTAGGCTTAAGCCTGAAGCAACTACTTTTCTCTTCTGATCCATTTTCCCCCCCAAATACCATTGGGTGGCTCTGCTTCTGTCTCTAGTTAGCTTTCTCTTCGGGCAGCAGCAACTGTGTCTTCTCCTTCTCCCCATCTCTAGCATCTCATTTTCTCTTGCAACTAAAACACAAACTATAAGTACAAAAACGTACTTAAGAGATTTCTCAGTCCCCAAATAGTTCTTTTGATTTATAGTTTCTGAAACAGATCCTTCAAAAGCCTGAAAACAGGCCTACGTAAATGAGGTGATAGACAACAATACCTTACACCTGTTCCAGCCTTAAGTAAATACTTGGGACTTTAAGGGGCATGCTTTCACTCAAATTCTCTTGGTCTCTCCTCAAGCACTCAGAAATGAGGGGCTGGGTCTCAAGTTGCTTTGATTTGTATTTCTCAGATAAAAGTCTTTTTTTTTGCCCCTTTCAGGAAAGAAAACAATCACTAAAAAAATGTTAGTATATTACAGAAGGAAAGTAAGAATTAACTAGCTCTATCTTCTCTCTGCCATCAGTTATCGCTGTCTTATCCATTTTAAGCAAGAATCCTATCCTTTTGATTCTTTCTTCCCCAAAATTATGAGCTTCTTTTAAAAAAAAATACTTTTGGGAGGTTTTTTTGTTTGCTTTTTTTTTTTTTGGAGTGGGGAGTTGAGGCTATAGTGGTTAAGTGATTTGCCCAAGATCACACAGCTAGTATGTGTTCAAACCATGAGCTTTTAAAAAAAGTCTCTTGCTAACCTTAGTTTTTCTTACTAGCTCAGTTTGAATGTTAGCACTCCTGATACCATTCTCATATAAGTATGCTACATTTGTCAGTCGTCTTCCATTATCTGACCTTGCAAGTAGCCTGTTTTTTTAAGCTCTAAGCTGATTCGTGAGTTCCCTATGCATCCTCACTAATTTCTTTAGACAGCTTTCCTTTTTCCTCCTTGATCTTCTCCCAAAATCTCTCATGCTCTCTCTGCTTTAGTTCCTGAATTCCTCACATGAGCATTTCTCTTAATATACAATGCTTCTTTCTCTCCTTTCTTTTACATATCCCATTTCTTTTAAGCTGGTACAATATCAATCAGTAAACATTTATTAAGAGTCTACTGTGTGCCAAGCCACTAACCATAAATATGATCAAGAAAGCTGGTTTTTAAAAAATGACATTCATGGTCCCAGTGACCCATACACCAAAGTACTAGTTATGGGTCATAGAGAAAGTGAACTAGAAATCCTAACCTGAGTCAGTAAATATGAGCTCATACATGTCACCAAGATCAGGTAGGACAAACAACATGTCTGGAGTGCAACAACGGAAAAATACACCTCATTCTAAAGGAACAGGTTGGTTAGGGAAACAACCAGGGCAACACTGAATAACAAAAGAATTATTTGGTGAATTGAATATAAAAAGCAGAATCAACAGAATTTGGCAATTGATTGGATGTGGAGGGACAGAAGAAGGGAAGAGTCAAAGACACCGCTGAGATTATCCATAAAAGAGGAAGAAGGAAGAACAGATAGCCTGCATGAAAATCCAAAACTCGAAGTGAAAAGCATGGTGGAAAGCATTTGGGTAAAGATCAAAAGAGGGAAAAATAGAATGACACTTAGTAAGAGAATTCAACTTAACAAAAATTTTATAAAACATCTACCACATTCAAGGTGCCATCCTTGGCACTAGAGACACTACAGACTAGGACAAATAGCTGATGTACTCCTGAGGCAGACTGAAAGGCTGGAACAGAAGCAGATATAGAGGAAGGGGAAGGAAAGAAGCATTCCTACAGTGTCTACAACATGCCAGGCAATTTGTTAAGCAATTTACAAATGAAATTTTGTTAAACCTTTCAAATGTACTCATCCAATACCACTGTATACATAGTCATTTGTGTTTTTTTCCTCTTTTAGGCACTTAAGCTCTATGAGAGCCGGATCTTATTACCACCACCACCATCCCATTGCTCCTTGCCCAGGACGGGACACACACAACGGGCACCTAATAAATATTTGTTGAATTGATTGAATAAGTCAACAGTATTTGGCAACTGGCGGGATTCTGAGGGTTAGAGGAAGGGAAGAATAAAAAAATGACTGAGGTTATCTGTTCAAGAGAAAGAAGCAAAAACAGGTAACAGGATGAATACAAAAGAATGGCAAGGTCCTGTAAGGATAGTGCCAAGAATCCCAATGCTGAACATGAGCAAAGAATTATGATAAATGTTAAAAACCACAAAGCACTTTAATTAGAGCTGTGTTGGTACCAAGAGGAAATTGAGAGAAGGGAAAGAAGACCTCTTATAGAGTGGCTAAGGAAATAACAGACAATGAGAAGGCAGAAAAACTCAGTTCCTTTGCAGCTCCTCCCCTACCAAGAAGAATGATTTTTAGACTGCCTATGTGAGGGGGGAAAACAGAGGATACTTTAAGAAAATGCCCAGCTGCCCTCAATTAGCTCAATATAAGCTAGCCCAAGTGGATTACATTTGTGACTATAAAAAGAAATTACAGATGTGACTGTTGAAATATTAATGGTTACCCAACAGGAGAGAGATCATGGAAGCAGCAAACCTTATCCAAGAAGGTTAATAAGGTTCATGTAAAATGTTGGTAAAATTCTGGGATAGAGCCTGAAAAGGATGTCTGTAAGCACCTAGAAAAGAAAGAGGTGATTACTTTGAGCTTTTATGGGTTCACTGAGAAAAAGTCATGTCAAATTGTTTGACAAGGTTACTAGGCTAATTCATCAAGGAGATGAATGGATGAAAAAGCATTTATTAAGCAATTACTACGTGATGAGGCAAGGATAAGCGGTGCAGATACAAACAGAAAAGCAAGACAGCCTTTGCTCTCAAGACTTTCACATCTAATAAGCGGAGACAACACATATAGGAGGTTTCAGTTACAAGTCAGATGGAAACTCCCAGAGGTCCTTAGGGTGCAACAGCAAAGCAGATGGTAATGCATCTCCTTTAATGTCATCTCCACTAATAAAAACCATATCTATTTCTGATGCTGCATCATTTGACAGTGCCAAGGACTTTGTGACAAGAGTTTGCTTTTCTGAGCCTTCAGTAACTGTGGCTGCTGAGGATGCAGGGACCACAGCACCTGCAGACAAAACTGCCAGGTCATATTTCCACAAGAGCTGCTTCCCTGAATGATAACTTTGGGGGTAGAGCTAGAAACCAAGCTGGTGGTCTGAAGGTTGCTACTGATCTCATTTGCTTACCATTTTTGCTTATTTATTATTTGCTTATCATTTTGCCAGTCACTGGCAGTTGGATGACAGTTGGTGTTGATGGTGGCAAGGATACTGGGCCCCTTCTTCACAAGGGTGATTCCCCTCAATGGCAGCAATGACTAAGATGAAGGCAGGGTCAGTCTTTTTTTGGGGGGGGGGGTGTAGGTGGGGGGGACAGGTGGGCTCAGCATCCTGGGATGTTTCCACCAAGGTCTGAGGGGAGGTAATGACTGAGGTGGCTTGACCTACCTGGTACTTCCTGTCTCTCCCTCAGGAGGCTTTGATGCTTCAACTAGGTCAGCTTGCCTGCCCCATTGGTGGTAGTTGTGGCTACAAGGATGGTGGACAACTTCTTCTCAAGGTTTACTCCTCTCTACAATAGCTGTAGGAGCTAAGGGTCACGAAAACACTGCTACTGCCAGTGATTTTAGGTTCATGGTTTTGGGCTGTCTCTATCCCTACCTGAGGGGGAACAGCAGTCCAGGGGTAGCAACAGCCCAACCTACTTGGTACATTCTACCTCTTGTCTCTCTCTCAGGGTGGGCCTGTCTTGCCTAGTACAGTTTTGCCCCTGCAGGAGCATTTAACAAAATTAACTACAATACCCCTTATAGAGAAGACAGAGAAATAAAAACTCCATTCCTGACTCTCCCAACTTCCCCCACATTAGCCTTCTCACCCTAGAAAGTACCTCCATCCCTCGCTCAAGCATTATGAAATGCAAAATCGATAATTTTGATTACATTAAATTGAAAAGGTTTTGTACAAACAAAGCCAATGCAACCAAGTTTAGGAGGGAATCAGAAAATTGGGAACTAAGTCAAATTTATAAGAATACAAGTCATTCCCCAATTGAGAAATGGTCAAAGGATATGAACAGGCAATTTTCAGAGGAAGAAATTAAAGATATCTATAGTCATATGAAAAAATGCTCTAAATCTCTATTGATTAGAGAAATGCAAATTAAAACAACACTTAGGTACCACATCTCTCCTGTCAAATTGGCTAACATGTCAAGACAGGAAAATGATAAGTGCTGGAAAAAATGTGGGAAAATTGGAACACTATTACATTGTTGGTGGAGTTGTGAATTGATCCAACCATTCTGGAGAACAATTTGGAACTATGCCCAAAAGGCTATAAAAATGTGCACATCTTTTGACCCAGCAAAACCACTTCTAGGGCTACATCCCACAGATCTTACAAGGGGAAAAAGACCTGTATGTACAAAAATATTTATAGCAGCTCTTTTTGTGGTGGCAAAGAATTGGAAATCAAGGGGATGCTCATCATTTGGGGAATGGTTAAACAAATTGTGGTATATGAATGTAATGGAATACTATTGTGCTTTAAGAAATGAGGTTGCAGACGAACTTCATAAGAACCTGGAGAAACTTACATGATCTGATGATGAGTGAAGGAAGCAGAACCAGGAGAACATTGTACACAACCACAGACACATTGATTCTGTGATGATTAACTCTGATAGACTTGGCTCTTCTCAACAATGGAAGGTACTAAGAAAGCTCCAAAAGACTCATGATGGAAAAGGCTATTCACATCCAGAAAAAGAACTGCGGAGTCTGAATGCAGATTGAAGCATACTACTTGCTCCTTTTTTAAATTTTATTTTATTTTTGGTTTTGTTTTATCTTTCTCATGATTCATTTCATTGGTTATAAATCTTCTTTACAACTTGATTATTGGGAAAATAAGTTTAATGTGAAGGTATATGTAGAATCTATATCAGATTACATGCCGTGTTGGGGAGGGAGGGAGGGAGAAGGGGGAAGATGAAAATCTGGGGCTCAAAAATTTATGGAACTGAGTGTTTTAAATTAAAAATAAACAATATATACCTAAGCGCGCGCACACACACACACACACACACACACACACACACCCTCCCTCACTCTGCTTCTAACTGGACTTCTCCCCCAAGCCCCTGCACAGGTATCTTCTTCCCCTGAACCCCATGCAGCAACCTTTTACTTGTCTTCCTCCATTAGAATGCAAGCTCCTTGAAGGAAAGGACTGTCTTTCCTTTTACTTGTATTTGTATTCCCAGCATTTCACATAGTGCCTGGCACACAGAAAGCACTTAATAAATGTTCTTATCTATCTAATTATCTTTTAGTGAACTGCAAGCTTAATATAAGTTATCAGTACATTCTGGCTGCTTAAAAAGGTAATATAATGCTATTTTCAAAGGTAATGTTTTCTTAGACTTCATTAACAAAAGAACAGTATCCAGAGCCAGGGAAGCAATAGTTCCATTTCATCCTGTCCTGGTGGGACCATACGTAACACACAGAATCTAGTGATGAGCATCACATTTTGGACATAGACAAACTGGACCACATCCAAGAAAAGAATGGCAGAGCCTTGAAACCATAGCATCCTAAGGACCAAGTAAATGAACTGGACATGTTTGGCTTGGAGGAGGTTCTGGGGGCAGGAGGGTTGACACAATTGCCATCTTTAAATTCTAAAGGCCTACCACATAAAAGAGGAATTACACCTGTTCTGCTTGGCCCTGGAGTAGCAAAACTGTGACCTAATTATAGGTAGGCAAATTTCAGATAGACATAAGAATTTCAAATAAAGTTCAAACATTTCTTAACTAACAATTAATAATCAACCATTAGAGACCTAACCTAAAAGAGGAATGAGCTCCCTTGAGAAGTAGTGGGTTAATCACTTAAAGGTTTCCTCACTGGGAGTCTTTAAGCAGAAGGTAAAATACCATTTATCATGGATAACAAGGACAGTATTCATGCATTAGATGGGCACGAGGCTTGATTTCTATAAAGCCCTTCCAAACTTAAGATTCTATAATTTTCAGTGGCCTCTCGATTGGGCAATATTGAGCTGCCTCCAGAAAGCAGTCAGATATTTGTCCAGTGCCCTGGAAGACAATCAATACTCTATATTTTGTGGAGATGGTGGGGGAGGGGGAAAATGGGGAAGAGGAGCAAGGAGTACCAGCCAATTAGCCAAATATTCTGCCTAATGAACCTTTAGGGATTTACCTGGACTCCACTGTGAAGGAAATCTAACCTAGTACCACCATTCAGACAATATTTTAATAATAAAATGGAGTGAGGAAAAAAAGAATAAACATTCATTAAGCGCCCAGTATTGCTAGGCACTATGCTAAGCATTTTTCAGATATTATCTCATCTGATCTAGGAATCAAATCACAACTGCCCTATAAAATGGAGATAGGTAGATAGACAGACAGACAGACAAATAGACAGACAGATGGACAGACAGCCATTTTACAGTGGAGGAAACCGAGGTAAAGGTCAAGTCAACAAATATTTATTTATTAAGTCCTTAGGCACTAAGCTCTGGGAATACAAATACAGGCAAAAAGACAGTTCCTGTTCCCAAGGGGCTTACACTCTCATGGGGAAGTCAACACATAAAAGGAAGTTTCTGAAAAGCAGGTGGGGGGAGGGGAGTCAGAGGGAAGGAGAAAATACAAGTCAATGATGGAAAAGTCCAGGACAGTTCGGTCTGATAGGAAACGAAGCGATGGCTGGCCTTGATGTCCTCCTTCAATGGAGGTTCTGGAAGAATTCCCCACCTTCTAATCAGAGGGAGGCGCCTCAGAGGCAGAGGGTACTTCTGAGGCGTGAGTTTGTGAGTTCCAGGGCTAAAGTGATCTTCCAAGATAAAGAACTTTCTGGGGTAAGATGGAGAAGTTATGAGAGGGGCAGCCTGTTGAGACTTGCCCAGGGTCACACTGCCTAATAAGTGTATGAGGCTAGATTTGAACCCAGGTCTTCCTGACTCCAGGTGCAGAACTCTGGGTGACTCTTCTCCCATAGAGGCAGCATAGCATCAAGGCTTATGATTCTGGCACAATGGCTAATAGTCAAAGCTAGGAAGATCTGAGGTCAAGTCACGCCTTGATGCCCACCTGCATTGGCAAAGGGACATTCCTCAACCAAGAGTTCCCTGTACCAATGAAATTATGGATCTAGTCCCTATCCGCAATCTTCTCCTATGTAGCTAAAGGGTAGGGGAAGGGAAGTGTTCTTGAGGACTTCTCAGAAATATCCCTGGCACCCTTCAAAATAAAAGTGATGCTCCTTTGGGTCTAAGACTCCACTGGGCAACAGTAAAGGATTTCTGAACGGGCAATGACCAAAAATTAATTCAAAATCAAACACGTAATGAATCCGGGGTGTTTCTGGCAGTGCTTGCCTGGGCTGCATCCTACAACTTCACGGTGGCCTTGGTTCAGAACACAAAGCATGCATACTCTGCACTGCCTACCCCCTCAGGCGCCAAACTCTATTGCTGAAGCAGGAAAAGGGGTAGTTTAAGAAGCCCTGGTCTAGACCACTTCCAACTGTATTTAGCTTGTCAGATCGGAAAAGAAATCAGCCCTTTGATGAATGCTGTGTAGGGTGTCCTTAGAGTCGGTGTGCAATTTAAAGTAGTTGTAACTTTGTAACTATATGTGATAGAAATAATCTCTAACAAGGATTAGAAAGCTTGATGTATCTAGTTTATTTTTGTTAGAACTTGTAATGAGCTGAGAATTTTAGATCCCAAAAGACTGAAGAGAAGTCACTTTATGTTTGTCACTTCAAATGGTAAGCCTTGAGAAGGGTTAACCCACTGCTCCAACTGGAACTTCCTCCATCCCCAATCACATAGTGTCTATTGGGGAGCTATTCCTAAAGCCTAAGGATTCTCTGATTGGCCATCTCCTTGATACTGTTACCCAACCATTCAGCTTCCCCTTCATTTGACCTCCATCTATGAAGAGTAAAGTTGGAGGGGGGGAGGCCATAGTGGTTGTGGTAGAATATTTCATATTTACTTTTTAATAAATTAATGTAACGATGATGAACATGTTGAAAATTAACAAGAACAATAAAAAAAGTTATGTTTCTTCTTTCTTTTGCTTTTTACAGATTCTGTCACATATAGTTACAAAGTTACAACTATTTTAAATTGCACACAGACTTTACAGACACCTTGTATAATTACAAAGCACAGACAAATTCATAGACTTTGTTATCAGTAATGCAGTCAGGTCAAGTCTGTAATCTGGAAGGTTTTGGGCGTTCTGCCTTCTATGTAGCAGTAACCCATCAGCTTGTTAAGAGTGTTTATGTCAGGTACACAGTTTAGATTAAGACAGAAACAGTATAGGGTATTTGTAACCTAAATTTTTTAAAGTTTCAGGTGAACTCTGGGTTCCTAATTTGGTGTTCCCCTTTTAGCTCTGTTATTGATTAGATTAGAACCTCAAATTCCAGTTCGTTTTCACCATGAGACTAGTATTGAAATCTTATATTGAGTTCTGCATTTGTAAAAGATCTTAGCAGGTAGGTCCAAGGAGTCTTTACAGGTAATTTGGAACCAGAAAGAAAGTTCATTGAAGTGGTACTCCTGAGGACATGATATTTTCCAGACTGCCCCAAGGAAAGACGTGCCAGGGACCAGAGGACTGCATGAGACATCTGAGACCGAAGAAAGAAAGTGCTGACTGAATGCACACTGGGAAGGGTTACCAAATTTCAAGGCGACTCAATGTTTGTTACTACTAGTGATGTCCATTATTGTACCCCTTTGGCTTTTATTTTCTAAGTCTGTACATTAAGTTCTCTTCATCATCCTGATGTTGCTTGGTTTTCCCCTGTAGATTAGTCCCTGATTTTGGACATTCTTACTATGGCTTCTACTGTGTTTAGTTAATGTTTCTGATCTCACTTTGTAATTGGGGCTATCCTCTGTAGTATCCATGGTAGTGTTTTACTAAGTGTATTCTCTGTGGTCACCAGCATACCCAGGAGTCACCTCTGACCACGAGGAAGGAATGTTAAGGGATCCCCTGAACTTGTCTTTTTTAGTTGCCATATTTTCCAGAACCCAAAGTATACAGGAGGCCCTGAACATGTCAAGGATGAAGCACCCCACCCCCACTGACATAATTTGTTTGCATCCTAAACTGGACTCCTAGTGTGTCCCTGGAACTCAAGACAGACACCAGTCTGCACTAGACAGGGAAACTGCTTGCGCAGCTGGTACAAGCAGACCACCCTATCTTCACAGTCTAGCAGTCCCCAAGAGAAAAGAATGCAGCTTTTGCCATCTTAATTATTCATGATTTCTCCCCCCCTGCCACTCCCACTTGGGTGACGATTTCTGTTTCTCCTCCTCTGCCACAATTTCATAAACGTGCAAGCTTCTGTTTGGATTGTGAATTCTTGGCTCCTGCTTAGGTTCCATATGCATGTCCATTTCTCTTGTAATAAATCTAGTCGCGATGCAATATGTCATGGACTTATGATACTATTTTTGGTTAACAGTTTTCAGTAATGCAGTCAGGTCAAGTCAGGCTATCTTTTTAAAAGGCTGGCCCCAAATGAAAGTGGTCTCATAAAGTAGCCTCATGTTATGCTTCATAAAAACTTAAATGCTGGTTTTCTGAATTACCCAGGGACAAAGAGGGCCAGAGCTCTAAGCCTGAAGGGACAAGGAAGAGTAGGGAAAAGAGGGTAAAGTAACCAAGGTTGTTCAGAATGCCAGGCCCCAAAGGCTCTCCCAGATTCTCTTCTAGGAAAACCCCAGAGAGACACAAAGGAAGAGAAAAGCAATATGACAATTAGGTAAACCTGCTGAAGAAAGGCGCTAGGGACCAAGCTAAAATACCCAGAATTGCTCACCTATTATATGTAAAGTGCTGGCCCCTGTGCTCAGCTAATATTGGTGGGGAGAGAGAAAGATACAGAGAGACAGAGAGAAAGACAGAGAGAGAGAGACAGACAGACAGACAGACACAGACACACACGCACACAGACACACACACACACACCCCCCAACACCAAGTTAAACAATGAAGAGTGTGATGCAATAATAAAACAACACAACAAGCCAAGAAAAGTCTCAAGGAAATTCATGATTAATTTAAAATGGCAAGTAATAACAGAGATCTCTGTTCTGGCAGAAAAAGAGATCTCTGTCAAGGAAACAAAGGATCCTTCTACACAGAGAGGTGGGGACTATAGATGTAGTATGCAGTATACACTGTCAGTTGGTTTTGTTCTTTCTTAAAAAAGAACAAGATGGCACCCACTGAAGAGCCTTCTGAGCCTGGAGTAAGGAAGGTCTATGTACTGGCTGTGTGATCCTGGGCCAGTCATGGAATCTCTCTCCACTACGGTTTCCTCTTCTGTACAACAGGTATGACAAGAGCACCTATCTAGCACACAGGGCTGTTGTGAAGATTAAATGAGATAACTCACATAAAGAGCTTTGCAAACCTGTTAAAGTGCTATTATTATGGTTATTGCAAAGGTTCAGTTGAGAGGGATTCAAGGGAAATAACTGTGGTGTGAAAAAACACAAAGAGAAAAATTAACGCTGTTATCATTATTACAAAGGTTCTATCCAAAGGGATTAAAGGGAAATAACTAACAAAAGGCAAGGATAAACTTAATAACCATTGTGGTTGTCACTGCTAGAAAGTTTCAATTAAAAGAGATTAAAAGAAAATGACTACGACATGGAAACCAAAAGCAATGATAAAGGTAAAGATAATAACAGTTGACATTTACATTACCTTATTCACACCTGTTATCTCCTTTGAAGCTCACAGCAACCCTAGGAAATCGGTGCTGTTATCATCCCCATTGTACAGATAAGGAAACCAAGGCTGCTCAGGGTCACTCACCTAACTAATTCAAACACAGGTCTGACTCCAATTGAACACTCAATCACAGCTACTCTCAGTGCACAAAGGCAGGCTAGGACAGTTTCATGGAGCTGGCAGTATTTGAGCTGAGCCTTATAGTATTTATTGGGAGATTTTGAAAGACAAAAAAGAGAAATGAGGAGGGAAAGGCAGAAGCAAAGACCCAGAGGTACATAAAGATAGCCCACTCTGATGAGGGAAGCGAAGTCAGTTACAAAAGGTAGGGTGGGGTCAGACAGGCTTTACAGCCCAGACTGAGAAGCTCAGACATAAGGCAAGCCTTCCACAATCTGATTGCAATTTACTTTTTCTGCTCTCTTTCACATGACTCCATGTTCCAGCTCAAAAGGACGAACTATTCCCCAAACTCCAAAATCCACCCCCACCTGTGTGCATTCACCAAGGCCACCCCCAACATACCTGAAATATGCTCCTTCACCTCCCCCTCTCAGTATCCTTGTGGTCCTTCAAGGCTCAGTGAAAAGGCCACCTCCTCTGGGAAGACTACTCTGCCTCTTCTCCCCATAATCCTCCCCAAGTTGTTAGCGCTTTCTCCTTTCCCAAATTACCTTATATTACACTTATTGGTGTACATGTCTGTGTGCACTGAAGTAAGTGTTATACCACCTACCGCTAAGGGTAGCTGTGCAAACCTTTACAGCGTTATACAAATGGCAGTTCTCATGATGTTGTACACCTGTCCCCAAAGGGATTGAAGCTCTTTGAGGGCAGGCATTTTCTGCTTTTTGTCTTTGTAGTCTTCTGGCTCTCAAATAGGCTGGGAACTAGGTGGTGCAACAGATAGAGAGCTGTGCCTGGTCTCAGGATCTTAGTTCAAATCTGGCCTCAGGCACGAGCTGGGCAAGTCACTTAACCCTGTTTGCCTCCCTCCGTTTCCTCATCTGTAAAATGAGCTGGAGAAGGAAATGGCAAACCACTCCAGTATCTTTGCCAAGAAAACCTCAAATGGAGTCACAAAGAATCAGACATGATTGAAACACAACTGAACAACAGGCCCTAACTAGGCCCAGTGTCCGAGACACAGAATAGGCGCTTCAAACATGTTCCTTGAATAGGAAACAGAGGACCATTTGTGAGCAGAGGAATGAGATGCTAAAAGCAGGGATTCAGGAAGATTAATCCAGTGGTGGTGTTCAGGATAGGATAGAGAAAATACTGATGTCAAGGCTCCTATAGAAGTGTGGTCCTGAGATAGAAAAGGTCTGGATAAAAAAAGTGCCAAGGAAAATAAAATTCCCTACATGTATAATGCATTAAATGAGGCCACAACAGTATCTACACAGGCATCCCCCCACTGCTGTCACTGCTTTTTCAGAATTTCACAGCTTACTAAGTTAGCAATTCAAAAATAATTATAATCGGTACTATTTTTAAACAATATGTTCTAATAGCAATTAGCATCTGTCAGCTCCCTAAGCTGAACTCCCTATGAAGCCAATTAGTTGGCACTAGGAGTCTACAGGGGTAAAGAGGAGAAAGTAAATATTATGTAGAAAAACTCTAATGATTTTTTTTTTTAAGAAAAACCATTCCAAGAACCTGAAAGCACACAAATTAAAACAGTAGCTAAAAATGCCCAACTCCAGTGACTGTGCCGCCCCTTGCTGGGTTATATTTGGCTTCTTCAGGAGGGAAGAGGGTGTGCTAGGCAGGCGTGTGTGAAAAGAGGCCATTTTACTGGAGTCTGGTACCTGTGGCAACACGTCCTTATCGAGCTTCTTAATCTAGTCCACCCCTGTTACTCCCATCATCTCTGGTTCTAAAGAATTTCATGAATACATGGCCAGGACACCCTACCATGGAGCTGTACTGGTCCACTGATGCATGCCAGGGATACATCTTCTGGATGGGGATGACAACAGCACCTAGCCCTTAGGGTTGTCGTGAAGATTTAATGAGACAATTCACATAAAGTGCTCTGCCAACCTTAACGCATTATACAATATATATTTTATATATATATATATATATACACACACACACACACACACAATATATATATATTTATATATATATACAACATACATCATTATTATTATTACAAAGGTTCAAATGAGAGGGATTAAGGGGAATTAGCTATAGTGTGAAAAAAAGGTAATGATAAACAATAATAACGGTAATGATTATAATTATTATTAATTACAAAAGTAGGGTAGCTAAGTGGCAAAGTGGATAGCGTGCTGGGCCTAGAGTCAGGAAGACCCATCTTCCCAAGTCCAAATGTGGCCTCAGACATCGTCTAGCTGTGTGACCCTGGCTAAGTCACTTAACCCTGTCTGCCTCAGTTTCCTCATCTGTAAAATGAGCTGGAGAAGGAAACGGCAAACCACTCCAGTTTCTCTGCCAGGAAAACCCCCAATGGGGCCACAAAGAGTCCGGACATGAATTAAACTACACTGAACAACGACAACAAATTACAAAAGTTCAGTCGAAAGGGAGTAAAGGGAAATTCCCCAAAGGGAAATAACTATGGTTCGAGAAAAAGGCAAGGATACATGTACCAGATGAGTCCTCATCATGGATTTTGGGTGAGGGGGGGATTACAGTATATACAGTATATACATAAACACTGGATACATACAAACATATCTAATACACTGTGATTGGAAAGGGGCAGGTGGGATATCATCTGTCTCTATGGTTTTTGTTTCTGGATTATAGAATATCCTGAATTCTTGACAATTTCCCTAAATCTACGACAAGGACTCATCTGGTACATGGTTCCTTGCCTTTTTTTCACACCACAATTAGATGGCTGACAATGAGTATGCAGGAGAGGCAATACTCTACCAGAGTTAGTATTAAAACCAAGTTTTCCTCTGTGGTGAAAGTAGACATCTAGAAATTAGCAGCAGTAACAAGAGGGGGGATTCTTAACCGGGGGTCTGTGAACTTTATCTTTTAAAAAAAATAGTTTGCTAACTGTATTTCAGCATTAATTGGTTTCCTTTGTAATCCTATGTATCTCATTTTATGCACTTAAAAACATTTCTTCATTAGGTGAAAGCTGTCTCTGAGTCCCAGATAAGGACCCTTGAGATGTTCTTTTAAATCAGGAGCACTCACCTTTAAAGTTGCCAATGTAGAGGCCAGGCAGGATCTAGGGGAAAGAGAAGCACACAAAAATGTCAAAGTTGGGACAAAGGCTGACAAACTTTCATTAGCACTGAGGAAAGGACGGGGTAGGGGAGCAGCCTGTTGGATGTGTTCACAGTCTATCTGGGCTCCACTATCTTCAGCATCAGCTTCCAGTCATCCCTTGGGACAAGCCTAGTACTCCATAGTTCCTTTAATGACAAAAGGCTTTAAGGAATCTAGGATCTGACCCACAGATCCATTAGAAACCAACTCCAAGGGCTTTATGGAAGATCAAGTGTCATGGTCAAACTCATGAAAGCTAAGGTCAGGGTCACTTTTTCCCAATTGTTTTCCCTCTAGGTGATCCATTGACCTACTTTCCAAGAGAAGACCCTGAACTTGGGAGCTGGTCCTGCTACCACCCCTGGCCTTCTCTGCATTCCCACTTGTAAAATGAGTTAATCCAGATAACCACTCTGAGGTCCCATCCAGCTTTAAATCTGTAACCTGATGGCAATGAAGAACCCTGGGCATACAGGAAAATGCATGTGTACTGGACACAGCACTGGACTGGGGAGTCAGAAGATGTAGGCATCTTCTCTAAATAAACAGAGTAGAAACATGTAGAGGTAACTTCTCTCTGGCATCCATTTTCTCCTTTTTAAAATAAGGAAGTTGGACTAGATCAGACAGTCTTAACTTTTTGTGTCATGGACCTCTCTCTGACAGTCTGGTGAAGTCTATGTACCTATATGTGTATATATATATATATATATATATATATATACACATATACACATACACTGTTGCCAACATTCATAAAAGTTTAAGTTAGAAGATAGTGAAAATAAAGAAAATAAAGATTTAAGTTTTTTCTCCCATCCAAATTCACAGATCCCCTGACACCTTAAGAAATTAAGAAATCCTATACTTGAACACTGCTAGAGTCCCTTCAAACTCTAACATCCTATGATTCTAAGCAATTAGATTGGTATGGGTATGGTGCCCTTTCTCTGGCCTTCTCATCAAGGTGACAGGAGGCAGGTGTTAACAACAGTCTCAAAATTACTACTACTAATCAAAGTTTCTTGGCTTTTCTTCTCTGCCCATCCTGCCACCTTAAATTCCCCAAATCCTTTTTCTTCTCCCTCACTCAATTTTCCTGAATCTATAAATTCAGATGAGCCCTGAACAGATATATATGAGCAGGACGTCACATAAAAAGCCAAGGGCTTTCCTCCACTCTCGCAAAAATCAGATTATAGAAACAATCAAGACTCTAAAGGCACTGGTGGCATGTGTTTTACACACACACACACACACACACACACACACACACACACGCACACACACCCTTACTTCACATCCAAGAAGCTTTCTGATTTGCCAGCATACCTCACCAGCATTCTCAAATCCAAATATGTCCAACAGTTTGGGATGTCTAAAAATATGCCAGCTCCAATGTATGGTATGATGTTTTTTTAAAGTGCATACCGAACATACCGGCATTAATGACATTTCCCTCCTGACATCCCAGCAACACCCTCCTGTCAGCACAAGGGCAGCACATATGCTTTCAGATATTACTAGTTCCAAGGGAAAACCTCCATTTATTTTACTCCAGTCCAACCAACTGAAACCTCAACCTGTGTGCCGGCTTTTCTCAGCACTTCCTGATGGGATAAAGATGGTCCCTGCCTCAGTATACCGTGCAAAGAGCCATTACTGGAACAACAAAAGCACCTCCTCAAGTTTTATCAAACACATGGGAAGATGCCTACTTTTCTAAGTTTATTTCATATTATTCCCTGTCACGCAACCTGGGCTCAAATCCTGACTGGTATTCGCTACCCTGGTCAAATCACAACCCCCCCCCCCCCGCCTCAGTTTCCCCATCCCTGAAGAGATAGGTTGGATGAGACAGTGTCTGGGGTCATCTCCAGTTGCAAAGCTTTGATCTTATGATCCTATAGTAGCTATCTGGGGGAGTGATGGACTTGGAATCAGAAAAAGTCAAGTTCAAATACTGTCTCAGACCCTTAGCAGTACCCTGGTAAGTCACCTCACCTCTTCACATCAGTGTTTCTCCTCTGAAAAAAGAAATTAGATTCACTGAGTTTTTAAAATCCCTACCAGCTCTGATCCTATTTCCCCAAAACTGCCTTCCGTACCTGAGAATCTTCCCTTCTCACTTCTTCCAATAATCCCCATCCTTTGTGATGAATGAAAAACCTGAGAGACAGAGTTTCTCGGTAATTAATAATCAATTTATAAATTAGGCTAGCTAATAATAAATTGATGGTCACTGGTTTCTCTCAGTAACAAAAGACAAAGATAGGAAGAGACTGGAAGGCTTAACATACTTTTAGAAAAGGGGGTACCCTTGAGAGATGAAAATCAACCCTGATTCGAGAAAAATTAATGAGGCGGTGGGCTAAAAATCTTCAGCTCCTCCTGCTGAGAAAATGGCTTGATCGTGAGACTCAGTCACCTCCAATAACAGGGACAAAGGAACCCACCTCTACTGAGATCACTCTAGGTGGTTTTCTTCTTCATGAGCTGGGTCTCCCTAAACTTCATTGGAAGGAGTTTATTCCCTCAGGGCAAGAATTCATCTAGATTAAATTCTGTTTACACTTCAAACAGAGATAAGGTCTCCAAGTTGAGTGGGATCGTGCCCAAAATGGAGGAGCATATACACCAGCCCAATCTCCATACCCTTCAGAGACTGGTTGACTGACCTATAGGGATTGGTCCCTGAAAGAAGAACTAAAAAGGCTGGATCCTAATTAAAAATGGGCTATTAATAGAATAAAAAAATAATCCTCTCACCTCCTTTAGAAGAACTCAGGTGCCACTTCACCCCAGTGGCTCTTTTTCCTCATCCCAGTTCCCAAACCTGATTCCCCAAGGTCCTGTTCTGAGCCGTCTTCTCTATCTACACCCCTCAGTCATAGAATTTCTACCCTCATCTCTGCAGATAACTCTCCGGTCTATATGTCTAGCTCCTACCTCCTACTAGGAAGAGACTCCCAGAAGGCTGGGACTGAGTTGCCTACTAGGACTGATGGTTTGCACATAGTAGCTAATGAATAAATATTTGCTGAATGAATGAACCACCACTAAAAGAGGAAATTGCAAGGTATAAGAGATGCCAGACAGGGAAGAAGAGCCCGAGAAGCTGATGGCCAGGAGCCGACTGGACTTTCTCTCTTGCTTCCCTCCATGGGCATCCACAAGGAGGTTACTAACCAAAGCCACGTCAGAGTGCTAAAAGCCAACCAAAGATCCTGGAAATAGAAGCGGCAAGTCAGATTTGAAGAGATAACTGAGAAAGAGCAAAATGAAAATGGGCACCTCATATGCAGCGCGAAGACTTTAATTTCTTAGTGAAAGCTGTTAGAAGATGAAGCTACGCTGCTAAAATATGTGTGAGGCCAATAAGGGGAAATTGTCCCATTGTTCAGACTGAGAAACCTAGGCAGACTTTCAAGAGTCTGAGATGGAATTATGATTGCCAGACGATAGCCAGTTCAATACTTGGGTCATGGCTGCCTTATTTCTATATGTGACAAGACATTAAATTGTGTGGTATGATGGAAAAATCATTAGCTCTAGAGACGGAACATCTGGGCTCAAATCCTACCTCAGCAACTTGCTACCTATGTGACCTTGGGCAAATAACTTATCCTTCCTAAGCCTCAGTTTCCATGTGCCCTTTTGACTGAGTCCAAGTTTTACAGAACAAATCCTTTTATTAAGGGGATTTGTTCTGTGAAATTTGGACTCAGTCAATAGGCTGAACTTGAGGGCCTTGAGGCCACATGTGCCCTTTTGACTGAGTCCAAGTTTTACAGAACAAATCCTTTTATTAAGGGGATTTGTTCTGTGAAGTTTGGACTCAGTCAATAGGCTGAACTTAGGGGCCTAGAGGGCCACATGTGGCCTCGAGGCCCCAGGTTCCCCACTCCTGGAAGGTCTAAAGCTTATGCCTTCTTAGATACCTTTTAAAACTTACCTTCCTGGGGAAAGTGAGAAAACCACCTCACCACTAAATCAACAGCTGAGTCCAGAGGCATTGTGACAGAGCACTGGCCTTGGAATCAAGATGACCTGAATTCCAATTCCAACTCAGGAAATGCTGCTTCAACCTAGGCAGATCGGTCAGCCTCTCTGGGCCTCAGGGGGTTTGGAATCAGTGAGTTCCAAGTTCCCCTCTAGCTATAAACCTATGATCCTATATGCCTAAATGTCTGCAAAATGTAAAATAAAAATCTCGTTATGTGACAGTCTCAGATGCTACAAGTAAACACAAGCAGCCTTACCAAAAGAAAATGAAAGGGAAGAAAATCTTCTCACAGAAAGACAGCTTGTACTGAACGACCACAGAAGGGATGAAAATCCTGAGCAGTAGCTAGTGAACAGTGAAAAAAGGGTGGACTCCAAAACTAAGAGAACTCTTCTGTGACGGTTACAAGAATAAGGCCTTGAGGGTAGCTGAGACAAAACCTTAGCCCAAGCCGCCTCGAAAACAAAGGGAGAAGCTCTGACATTACACCAGTCAGAAAGGAACAAAAAAGAATTGTCAGTGGATAAATAACGAAGGCGCTGGCCTTCCAAGGGAATGGCGGCGCTTATTAATATATTGAGATCTTCCTAATGATTCTTAGCAACAGATGCCTGAATCCTGAGCAATGCCTCCATTCTCGGAGGTTGTGTACTATGCTGTTAGAGTAATATGGCATGGACAAAGCAGACCAAGTGCTTCAAAAGGAAGAAATACATCGGGCTTATCATAAAAAAAAAAATCCCCATCTTTTTATTCGTACTTGATATTTGTATCCCCCCCACCTGAATTCTATCTGAAGCACACACATTCACCCCCAATTCTCAATTCAATTTTTGTGGTTCTGGGATGCCAGGTCTAATAACCAATCCAAACAGGTCCAAGTTACAAAATATCTCAATAAACAGGACTGGGAACCAGAAAGACCGGATTTCCTTCCTCAAAGTCAACAGGGGCTTGATGACTTCCCTGAAGCTCCAAGTCACTGTGTATATAAGCAGGAAGAAGATTTAGCTGTCTCCCCAAAGGATTACATGTTATAGATGGTTACTTGATGTCACTGGGCCACAGATCCAACAGGTTTGCAATGATACAGGGAAGGATCTCAAAGCTGATGCATGCAGAATTTTAATGTTATGCTTTTTTTCCATTTTTTTTTAAAAAGCTTTTAAAGGAAAGGAGGGAGGGGCAAGGAACCAAAAATCAAAGGTCACACATAAAGATTGGGAAAGTAAAGGGGAACCTCCCCCGTTAACTGGTCTAATGCACTCATCTGACAGGTGAAGGCACTAAGCCACTGAGAGTTAAGTGACAAGTACAAAGTCATAGTTAGTAGGGGGGAGAGAAGGGGAATAAGCAGTTAAAGAGCACCTCTTATGTTCCAGACCCATGCTGAGCACTTTTTACAAATGTCATCTCATTTGGTCCTCACAGCAACCCGGAAAAGTAGGTACTATTATTCTCCCCATTTTTCAATTAAAGAAACTGAGGCAAACAGAGGCTACATGACTTGCCTAGGGTCACCTAGTCTGAGGTTGGATGTGAACTCACATTTTCCTGACTCCAGGCCCAGTGTTCTATCCACTGGGCCAACCCACCTCTAGTAAGCAAGAGACAGGATTCAAACTCAGGTCTACTAACTCCTAAGCCATCACTCTTTCCACTGGGCCACCCCACCTACATGAAGCCACACAGACATAGAATCATGAAAGACACGAGGCATTTGCCACCAAGAGCAGTATGTTCCTTTTCCTTCCTAGGTCTTCCTGTGATTCATAAATATCTTTGATTTTATCCACAACAGGAAAATCTTGAAACTAGCAAAAACTATGCTTATAGTAGTAATAGTAATAATGATAATAAAGATAGTAATTGCTAGCATGTAATAGCACTTTAAGGTTTGCAAAGCACCTTTTCTTTAGAACAACCTTGAGAAAGAGATGCCATTACTGTACCCATTCTAAAACTAGGTAAATGGAGGCAGACAGAGCTTGAGTAACTTAGCCAGTGCTGCACTAAGTTTCCGAGCCCAGACAAGAACTCGGGTTTTCCTGCTAGCAGACTAGGCACTACAGCTCCCAGAAGAGATGTCTTAGCCTCCTCCATCTCTGCTCTTCGGCCAGAGCCTTGCACCACGCCGATCTTCCTAAGGATGATAGAACCACTCCATGAGTCAAAAGTCAGACAAATGAAAATGACAACATGTGAAACTACAATCACTGCTGGAGGTCAAACTGTAGCACAACGTTGCCCACAATAGGCGCTTACCAAAGGGGAATGGCTGAACAAGCTGTGGTATATGAATGTAATGGAATACTATTGTGCTATAAGAAATGATGAGCAAGTGGATTTCAGAAAAACCTGGAAAGACTTATATGAACTGATGCTGAGTGAAGTGAGCAGAACCAGGAGAACACTGTACACAGTAACAAACAAAGAGTGTGAAGACTGACTTTGATAGATTTAGCCCTTCTCAGCAATTCAAGGACCTAAAACAATTCCAAAGGACTCATGATGGAAAATGTCATCTATATCCAGAGAAAGAACTATGGAGTCTGAACGCAAAGCAAAGCAGACTATTTTCTTTTTTTGTTTTGTTTTGTTTTCTTTCTCGTGGTTTCTCTCAGTCATTATAATTGTTCTATACAACATGACTCATGTGAAAATATGTTTACTAGGAATGTGTACATGGAGCCTATATCAGATTGTAGGCCGTCTTGGGGAGGGAGGGAGGAAAAATTTAAAACTTATGGAGGTGAATGTTGAAAACTAAAAATAAACTAATAAAAAAAGTTTGCTGAATTAATCTTACACAAATGGACAATTTTGACAAAATAAAATGGCCAGAACCAGGAGGATAAGTGATGCCACAAAAATACTGTAAAAACAAATAACTTTGAAACAATTGTAAAGGATTATGATCAATGCAATGACCAGTCATGATTATGGAAGACTGATAATGAAATTGGCCAACAAGAGGACCATAAACTTTTTGTTCACGGACTGAAGGAAGCACCACCCTACACTGATGTAGTGAAAAGAACACTGAGCCTGTGTTTCTGCCATTCATCAACTGTGTGACCTTCAGGAAATAAACTCTCTGGGCCTCTTTTACTGCATCTGTAAAATGGGGATAAAAATACCTTAACTAGATACCTCATAGGACTGTTCCAAGGTTAGCCCTACACACCTTTAAAAGTTGTGTTACGCAAGTAGCCCCCCCTCCCCCCACTCAGGAGCAGATGCTCAGAGACTGAAGGGGTCAATGGATAATAGATTTAGCACCGGAGGTAATCTTAGAGGTCCATCTAGTCCATCTAGTCCAACCCTCTCACTTTATAGCTAAGGAAGCTAAGGCCCGGATGGCAAAGTGACTTCCTCAAAGCCACACAGATACAATCAGAGGAGCCAGGATTAGAATCTTGTACACTTTCAACTCTTATCACAGTCTTATAAGATTTTTCCAAGGCATCACAAAGAACTGTATTTACCTACAGTGCGGATTTTGAATAAACTTAATATTCAGCAAGTGTATACCTCTGACAAGATCAATCCTTAGGCAACTAGGTGGCCCAGTCAATGGAGTGTTGAAGTTAGAAAGACCTGAGTTCAAATCTTGCCTCTTACTGACATTTATAACAGGGCAAGAAACTCAGGGCAAGTTATACAACACATCTCTTTGTCCCTCTCTCCCTCCCTCTCCTTGTAAGGCTCAAATAAGACAACGTGCATGGCACTTTGTAAACCTTAAAGTATTATACAAATGACAGCCATTATTACTACCAATA
This sequence comes from Trichosurus vulpecula, assembly GCF_011100635.1. Classification (NCBI taxonomy): domain Eukaryota; kingdom Metazoa; phylum Chordata; class Mammalia; order Diprotodontia; family Phalangeridae; genus Trichosurus; species Trichosurus vulpecula. Next base: position 167,196,889 of record NC_050573.1, read on the forward strand.
AGCTTCCTGGAAGTTGTCTACTAATTTCTAGTCTGCACTGAGAACAGCACCCTCATAGTATACATTCAGACAATGCATTCCCTCCATTTTCTGTCAATACCATCTCATGGTGGCTTCATCATATCCCATGTTTAATGATTATTTCTACATGGTTGAGTTCCATATCTGTGTCTCTAGACCGAATCTCTCTCCTGACCACCAACGGCTTACTGGACATTTCAAACAGGATGATCTACTGGCATCTCAAACTCAACAGAACTCACTGTATTTCTCACCAGACCCACTTCTCCTCCAAACTTGCATCTGTTGAGGGCATCACCACTGTTCTAATCACTGAAGTTCACCAGAGTCATCTTCAATTCTTCATGCACTCTCAAATTTAATCAACTGCCAAATCTTGTTCATTCTATTTCCACAATCTCTTCATCCATCCTCCCCTCCTCTCGACTCAAACAAGCGTCACCCAAATCACCATTATCATCTCTCATGACAAAAAGTGGTCTCTCATTATAAAAGCCTTCTAAGGGGTGTCTCTTGTTCCAGTCTTTCCCCTCTCCAAACCATTCTCCACACTACAGCCAAATTGATAGACCCAAAGCACGGACCTAATCAATTGCGTAACTGACTGTCAGGGAGCCAGGAGATGACAGTTCTGATCCCATTTCTGGCAAGAGCTATATGTGTGGCCTTGGTCAAATCACTGTGCCTTTGTTTACAAAATGTAGGTGAATGTCTTACTTACCTAGTGCTGCTGTTGCAGGGAAAAATTACTAATAGCGACAATAACAGACTTGGAAAAGTTTTGGAAGAAATGGGCAAATTAAAAAAAAAAACTGCTGCTTTTTACAAAGACTATGGGGTTTGTAGGATGCCTGAAACCATTTTCATCTGTATGTAGTTTAATACCTAACAAACAGTTCTATCAATTAAATATTCAGAGGCAACCAGGGGCAATTCAAATAAGAAACATTTTAAACATAAGAAATCACTAGAATTTAATCACTATCAATTCAAAGCCTAATCTATCCCACAAACTGGTGACAGGCACTTTTTTTTAAAGCAGAGAATCAAAGAAATGAAAGACATAATAAAGGCATATCTCCAAATTGAGAAAGTATTCCTCTCTCTTATTCCAATTGGTTCTCAGAAAGGATGCTGAACTTGGAATGGTAAGACCTACCTTCAAAACCCAGCCCTGCTAAACCCTAAGCCTGGTTATCTCTATTTTGAAAATGAGAGGGGAATACTAGACGACCTCTAAGCTCTAGATCTGTGATGCTCTGAACCAGAACCAGGGTGGTGACATCCGGGACCAAATACACAAAGCGATTCCTTCCCACACTACTTCTCAGTAACACTCTCGGAAACCAGGTATTAGTTTGGAACGTTAAAGGATTTAGACAACTTGGGCTATGTACTTTTCTCTCATTTTACTATCCCTATCTGTGTTTTTCCTCTCCACTATTTGGTATTTGCACAGGTAGCACTCATGGGCCAGAGAACGTTGGCCCCAGAGTTAAAAGAAGCAGAATCTAAGCAAACAATTCCCACTTAATCCGACCATTTGAAAAATGGAATAAATGCACTTATCTGGGGAATCTGAGACTAACTGGGAAAGGGTCATTTTCCTTTCAAGGGATCTCTGGCTACCAGTTCATTACAATCCTCCCAAGAAGCAAGAGCAGAGCCTGGATTCTACCACCTTCCTGAGACGTCAAAGGAACAGCCAGGCCACAGGACCTGAGAGTAACACCCGCCTAGGGGTGGGGCAAGGGGAAACTGGACCAGCCCAGGGTGGGGCTGACGAGCAAGGAGACAAAAGCACCGGGCCGGAGAAAAATGGGTCCTATTGAAGCAAAAGCGGCCAAGGTTCTACGTTCTGGCCCCAGTCATTAGCCAGGGCAGATGGGGTGGGGTTGAGTGGGAGGTGGGGATGGGGGAAGACAACAGGTTTCCCACATAGTGGAGAACCCATGCACAAACTGTGACTAGAAAGCTGATTCTGAATTCGATTCCTCCCAGATGGGCAGCGGTCTTTTAAAAAGGGTCCCACCCACCACCAGCCTAATAGGTAGCTGTCCCAAGCAACTTCTACAGGCACATTGGGGGAGGGGGGGGAGGGGGAGAGAGAAAAAACCCGCACACAAAAAAACTCGGGGGGGGGGGGGGTGGAGGATAGGGAGGTACCCAAGGAGATAAAGGAAATTACAGCAGAGAAGACGCCCAGATGACCCACCAGATGGGTGGGCGATGTTTAAAGAGCCTCGCAGGGCAGGGGAAGAGAGAAGAAACCACAAGGTCTCAGCTCCACCGCGCTCCCGCTGGGGACAGGTCGGAACCACGTCCTAGCCCAGCAAGTGTAAATAGCTTTAAAAGGGCACGGTGGTTGGTGAGAACAAGTGGTCCTCAGCCACAGAAGGCATCCAGCGTGCCGGGCAAACGCCTGGGGGCTGTTTGCCGGGAAGCCTTCCCAAGGGGAGGGCGGGGGATTTTCAACAGCGCTGACCTCTACCCGCCCCAATAAAAAAAAAATTGCTTAAGGATCCGTCTCATCCTTGCTCTGCTCCCCACCGCTAGTTTCACCCACCTCCCTGCCCCAGACAGATATTTAAAGTATTTTTTTAAAAACCTACAGCCAGTGTTAAAGATGCAAACATTTGTCTGAACAGAGAAGCAAAGCGTGTTTTGTTTTGTTTTGTTTTTCCGACAACTAGCTAAGAACAATTAAAGGAGGAAGATGCAGGGCGGAGGGTGGCGGGGTGGGGAGTGAAACCAGGGGGAAGGGGCTAAGAAGGAAGGAAAATACAGGTTTCCTACACCTTTCCCAGTTCGCAATCCTACAGAGGTGAGCTGAGCAAACAGACAAGCAAGCACAAATAAACAGAAACATACATTACCTTGTTCATCCCATTCCCCATGGTGGCTATAAGCGAAATGAACTTTAGCACCCCTGGAAATGTGGCTGCAGGATCGCTAATTGCATGTTACAACAGGAGGAGAAGCAGGAAAGGGAGGAGGCACTAGAGAGGGATGGATTACACGCAAGATAAATAATAATAATTAATAATAGAGGGGGAGACGTTCTATACTTTTTTCTTTTTTTTTTTTTCTTTTTTGGTTTTCTCCAGGCGCCAGAAGATTGGCCGCCTAGGGACTTCCCTAGCCGGAGACCAGCTGAGCTAAAAGGGATTCTTTTGCCAGGAAATGGGTTCTAAGCTTGGCCCTTCTCCGCCCCCACGTGTGAGTCAAGCAAAACCTCCTCCTAACCTCTCCGCGGTTCTCCGCACCCCGCCCCGGCACGACTCTCGCTCCCTTCCACGGGATTTGTAGTCTCGCCCTTGGAGGTGCCGCAGTCTCGCCCCCAAGTTGGAGAACTACAACTCCCAGCGTGCAGCTCGGTCGGGAAGGGAAGCGGGGGGCGGAGGGGGAAGGGGAGGAGGAGAAGAGGCAGTGACATTCACACTGCCTGAAGTGCGCAGACGCCGCAGTCGGGCTTGCCCTGAATGTGTTGCTGCTGCTTCTGATTCACTTTCATTCCTGGAAGGATGCTTGAAGCTCAGTGTTGGGTGGGTGGCAGAAGCCAGTGCTGGCTCTACTGATCCGCAGAGACAGGGTGCCCAAAATAAGGTCACAAGACGCTAAGTCTAAGTCTATTTCTAAGTAAAGTGCAAAGCCGCACTGGGGGCTTTTTTTTTTCTTTCTGGCGCTGTCTGCTTTGGTTAAACCGCCTTTGGTGAAATACAGGGAGGCCTGTTACCAGAAATTACTGCTCTGACTTTAATCAATGCTTCAATGAACAAGGTGCTAATCAGAACCCCTCGGTCCCTGTGGCTAACCTTCTTGGGTTTTCTTGGGATTGTCCCGACTGGGGCATTGGAGATCCCCCCCCTTCGCTGTCCCCCTTTATGATAAATGAGTTAAGTGGGGATGCAATGTCCCCACACTCACTTGATGGCTTTGCGGCATTTCCATTCAAGAAACTTTCATTCCCTCCCCCCCCCTGCTTTAAAGTACATTTTTTTTGAATTATCAAAAAAAATAGCCTAATTTTTTTTTCAAAATATCAATATATTTCTCTCCCATTTCCCCTCCCCCCACTATTGAAACAAATTAACAAAAAAATCTTAGAACAAACATGCATTGTCAAGCCAAGCAAAAAAAAAACCAAAACAAAACCATGGCTCATTCTGCATCCAGAGTCTATAGCCTCTCTGTCAAGAGGTGGATAGCATATTTCATCATTAGTTCTGCTGAATTTCTTGATCAGAATTCTTTCAAATCTGTTTTTTTTACAGTGTTGTTATTATATAAATTGTTCTAGTTCTGCTGTCTTCACTCAATCAGTTCATACAATGACACCCGAAGGGAAGCTGAAGGGGAGGTGGGGGGTGGGGAGGAACTCCACCTCAAAGATCTCCTCCAGCCCTAAATCTATGAGTCTATGTCTTATCTAACCAAGGGGCCAAACCCTACAAACAGTGCTCTGCTGATAATAGATGTTCAATAAATTAGCATCTTGAAGGGCAGCTTGGTGGCTCAATGGATAGGGAGTCAGGAGGACCTGAGTTCAAATGTGGTTTCAGACATTTACTAGCTGAGTGACCCTGGGCAAGTCACTTTAACCCTGTTTGCCTCAGTTTCCTCTTTTGTAAAATGAACTGAAGAAAGAAATGGCAAACCATTCCAGTATCTTTGCCAAGAATACCCCAAATGGGTGTCCCAAAGAGTTGTACACAACTTAAAATGACTGAATAACAACAAAAATGTGCCAGGCACTCGGCTAAAATACTTTACAATTATTGTCTGATTTGATCCTGATAAGCCTGAGAGATAGTATTATCTCCATTTCACAAATGAGGAAACTGAGACAAAAGGAGGTTAAATTCCTTTCCCAGGGTCACACAGGAACAAAGAAGGTCAAGAATCTCAAGAGAAATAATGAACAAAATTTTACCAGATCTCAAAAACAATAAATAAATAATGACAATAAATACAAACAATATATATACAAATATAAATACAAACAATAAATAAAACAATTATCAAACCATTTGTATTAGGAATGAGGACTAAATCCATGATTTCATTGAGTGAGGAAACTTCCTCCATCAATATAGGGGGCACCTTCTCAGCAGCTTAGATCCCTAGAGCTCTGTCTAGAACACCAAGAGGATAAATGACTGGCCCTACTTCACACAGCCAACATATTCAGAATTTAAACCCGGGTCTTCCTGTCTCTCTCTCAATTCCACCATACTGTCTCTCTAAACTATTTGGTACTGGTTTAAAAATTTAAAGTCAGTCCATGGAAAAAACTAGATAAGCAAGACTCAGATGCAATCCTACCTGATAGCCTCCTATTCAATAAACCCCAAACCACAAATTAGTATAACAAGGACTCCCCTCCTTGCACCCCCCCCCCTTTTAACAAGAACCACTGGGAAAACTGGAAAACATTTTGATGGAAATTAGGTTTAGACCAACATCTCACATCATACGTCAATCAAGTTCTAAATAGATTTGTGACCTAAATACAAAAGGCCACAAAATTAAAAAAGAATGGAGGAAGTTCATTACCTTGTGCAACTATGGGTAAGAGAACAATTCATTATACAACAAGGGACTAATTGATAATAAAAAATAAAACATAATTATGATTAGGTTAAATTTAAAAATTTCTGCACAACTGAAAACTGCAGAAGAAAAGTCATGGATAGGGAGGAAAACTTCACAGTAAATATCTGATAAATTCTCATATTCAAGATATATAGGGAGTGATGCAGGAATAAAAGAATAATAACCATTCTCCAATAGATAAGTAATCAAAGGATATGAATGGATAGTTTTCAAAAGAAGAAAGGCACACTGTCAACAACTATATGAGATAATGTTTCAAATCCCTAGTAACAGAGAAATGCAATTTAAAACAACTTTGAGTTTTTGTCTCCCATCAAATTAGTAGAGATGGCAAAAACCTTGGAAGGAACTTTGGAAAAACAGGCACAATAATGCACTATTGGTGAAACTGTGAGTTGGTCCAACCATTGTGGAAAAGTTTGGAATTACACTAAAAAAAAGCACTACATTTTTAATTCATTTGTATATTCATTGCTCCAGTGATATCACCACCAAGCATAGGCCCCCAAAAGGTCAAAGATGGAGGAAAGAGTCCCTTTTCCTTGTAAAAGAATATGGCAGCACTTTTGTGTAACAAAGAGCTGGAAACAAAGTGTATATCCATTGATTAATTGAACAAATGGCATTATGTAAATGTAATCATAAGGCAGCTAGGTGGCACAGTAGAGAGACTGGATCTAACCTCAAATTCAGCCTCAGACACTATTGCTGTGTGACCCAAGGCATATCTCTTAACCCTGTTGGCCTCAGTTTCCTCATGTGTAAAATGACCTGGAGAAGGAAATGGCAAACTATACTTCTTTGCCAAGAAAACCCCAGATAGGGACAAAAAGAGTTGGATATGACTAATGCACTTTAAAAAAAAAGAAAAGAACGAATCATGGGTCTTCTGGTGAAAGTTTAACAATCAGCTTTCTAATGGGGAAAAAAAGTTGACACAATGAACTTTTAAATTTAATCTTCATTATTAACATCTCCTTTACTTTCTTAAGTCTAGACAATCGACAAAACAAATCAAGCCCTGATTTGTAGCATTTGCTGATTTCTGAAATGTAAATGCTCATAGTGAAAATTTAACAGTCATCTCTCAGGAGCCAGCATCCGCTGTTTCCACACACCCCTGAATGCAACGAAATACTTTGCTATAAGAAATAACACATATCAGGGATTTCTGGGAAGACTTTATGAACTGATGCTAAGTAGAGTAAGCAGAACCAGGAAAACAATTGGCACAATGTACACACACACACCCATAAAAGAAAATAGCATTGCAAGACCTCAGAGCTTTGGTCAATGCGTTGACTGATCCTGACTTCAGATGACTGTATCAGTAATTAAGGTGGGACTTTCTTTTACTGTTTTCTCTTTTAGCACTTATTTAACCAAGTGCCCTTGAAGAGTTTGGTCTTTGTTTCTTTGATTGGATCAGGAGTGGATTGGTTGACTTCCTTGCCTCAAGAGAAAGCCTAGTTTACATGGGTTTGAGTCACATGTTTGGGATACTTTTAGGTCACATGGGTTTGAGTTGCCCTTTGACCCTGAACAAGATATAAATATATAAACAATATATAAATATATATAAATATATAAACCCAGAGGCTGGAGTTTTTCCTTTGGGGCTGTCACATACTGGAAAAGTGGCTCGTGACTCTGGGCAAGCAATTGTAACTGCCTCCCGGCTTTGCTAACCCAGATATTGGTTTGTATTTGGTCTGTTTATAATATATGTTTGTAATTTGTGTTTACTCTGAAGTTCAGGTTGCTGGTTTTTCCTCCTGAACTAAGTGAATGATATTTGTATGTTTAATTAAAGTGAGATTGTTAACTCCTTAAAGTTACTTTCTTTAGTAAAGCAGATCAAAGAACCTGTGTTAGCAGCCCTTCTGTATGCTGATTGTTGATGTTACACAGCCACAGTAGCTACTAGCCGGATTGTTGTTACAATGACTGATACAAAAAAACCTCCCTCTTCTTGGTAAAGAAGCGGTGAACTATAGGTCAAAATGAAGCAGATGTTGTCAGATATGGTCAATGTCTAGATTGTTTTAAATACCGCCCTGGTACTTTGGAGACTTTTGTTGGACTGAGGCATGGAGTCATAGTGAAGTGACAGTGATAGTTGAAAGAGGATCAGAGAACATAAATGTAAATGCAAATGATGCTATAATGAATATGGACATTATATTGTCCTCTATACCATTGTTTTTTCTCCTGGTACTTTTGAAGTTCTATTCCTACTTCAGGTCCGTGTCAGAAGCAGTCTCTAGAAGTATATTTCAACCTCATTTATAGGTGGTCCTCCACTCATATAAACTCAACTGTGATGATAATAATAATTGTTGACAATAATTAGTGATGATGATGATGATGATGATAGCCAACATTTATATAGCTCTTACTATGTGCCACATACTGGTGTAAACATTCCACAAATATTATCTCATTTGATCCTCACAACAACCCTAGGAGGTGGGTGATATTATTATCCCCATCTTACAGATGAGGCAAATGGAATCCTTTATACTATCTTTAAAATGAAGGGATGAGACTAAAGTCTATTCTAATATTTTGTAATTCAATGGTAATTGGGATTCCAAGATAAGATGTTTTCAAATATAAGATGGGCTCTCATGTGGAAGAAGGATTAGAATTGGTTTGTTGGTACTGGCCTCAAGTTCTCACTGCCCAAGACCCATTTACAATCCTCAGTTTCTTTTTCTCTGCTGAATACAGAAAGGAGTGTTAGTATGGACAGGGGTTTTGAATTTGAATTTTCTTTTCCTTCTTCTCTGCACTGCTGTCCAAAAGCTCCATCTAATAATCCTTATGATTACAAATAATATCATTTTTGCATTTCCTTATGATTTGATGATCTCGTAATGAATATATGCCTTTAAAAATTGGAAACAAAGTATAGGTCTATCAATTATGGAATGGTTGAATAAAATGAAGTATATAGATGTATTGGAATAATGTTATATCATAAGAAACAACAAATATAAGGAATTCAGAGAATTTTTGTGCAGAGTGAAGAAAGTAGCAACAGGAAAACAATACACAGAAGTTATAATAATGTAAATGAAAATAATAGCAAAAAATAAAATTCAGATTATGTGCAATGTCAAATCTTACCCCCTCAAACAAAAAATTTGACAGTGAAATACACTCTCTTCACCAACTTGGGTAGAAATATTTGGTGGAATACAAGTGCTGATTATTTAGATATGGTGTGGTGACTGATCTAACTCTTTCTTTGTCAGAAGAGAGGGTTCTATGGTGTGGGGGTGTATTGGGAAGAGACAATAGTGTAAAACATAAAAAAAAAGTCTCAATATCATATTTTTAAAAGAGTGCCACAAGGAGAATCCTGAAAGAGAGAAAGAGAGAGAGAAGAAGGGAGAAGGAAAGGAAGGAAGGAAGGAAGGAAGGAAGGAAGGAAGGAAGGAAGGAAGGAAGGAAGGAAGGAAGAAAGGAAGGAAGGAAGGAAAGAAGGAAGGAAGGAAGGAAGGAAGGGAGGGAGGGAGGGAAGGAAGGAAGAAGGAAGGTAGGGAAGGAAAAGAAGAAGGGAGGGAGGGTGGAAGGAAGGAAGGAAGGAAGGAAGGAAGGAAAGGAAGGAAGAAGGAGGAAGGGAGGGAGAGAGAGAGGAAAGAAGAGAGGGAGGAAAGAAGAAGGAAATAAGTCCTTAACACTGTCAAATAGTTTAAAATCAGAAACATATGATTTTATTCATGGAAATGACATTTTAAAAGATTCATTATCATCTGTTTTGAGTGGGAAGTGAATAGATTGTCAGTCCTGAAGTCAGGAAGACCTGAGTCCAAATCTAGCCTCTGATACTTACTAGCTGTGTGACCTTGGGCAAGTCACTTAACCTCTGTTTATCTCAGTTTCCTTACCTGTAAAATAGGAACAATAATAATAGCACTTACTTCTCAGGGTTATTTTGAGGATCAAATGACATAATAATTGTAAAGCAGTTAGTGCAGTGCCAGTCACATAATAAGTGATGTATAAATATTAGCTTAATTATTTTAACCTCTCAGTGCCTCAGTTTCCTTATCTGTAAAAGGATATGGTTGGACTAAAGAACAGGTTTCCTTCCTGCTTTCAATCTTTAATACCATGCCTATGTACATAGTTATGTTTTTATAATCTACAATATAGAATATTTTGTATGGTCTACAGAGGGCAACGTGGTATAGTGGATAGAGAACAGAACCTGGAGTCAGGAAAACCTAGACAAGCCCTGCCTCTGACATATACTGACCGTGTGACTCTGGGCAAGTCACTTAACCTCTCAGTGTTGCAAACAACTCATTAAGTCTGTAAAGTTCAGAACTAGGGCTAATCTGAATAGGAGCTCCTTATTAGCACTGCCTATACCAATGACATCCTGAGTCTGTTTAAAAAGAACCAGTCTACAGTACCTAGGACGGTGCTATTCACATGATTAGTGCTCAATAAAAATTTTCAGATTGATTTTTTTGTTACAGACTGACTGGAGCAAGAAGCCCAGTTGGGAAGTTATTGTAACAGACTAGGTGCAAGGTAATAATATTTTGGTTGTTTTTCAGTCACGTCTGAGTCTTCATGACCCCATTTGGGGTTTTCTTGCCAGAGATACTGGAGTGGTTTGTCATTTCCTTCTCCGGCTCATTTTACAGATGAGGAAACTGAGGCAAACAGAGTTTAGTGACTTGTCCAGGGTCATGCAGCTATTAAGTATCCGAGGCCACATTTGAACTCAGGAAGAGGAGTCTTTCTGACTCCAGGCCCTGCACCTAACCACTGTGCCACCTAGCTGCCCTATAATATTAATAATAGCTAATATCCATTTGATGGGGTACGGGCTCTGGGAACCCCCTTGAAATCTCCTTGAATCTTCCCACTTGATCTGGTGTTCACCTGAGCTTTTCATTATTGCTATGCCCAAATCTCTGTTACCCTTAACCTTTCCTAACGCTGCACTCTCTGTTATATCTGGATTGTCTCTGGCTACTTCCCACCCTTGATCCTATGAAAATCCCATTCTCTAGGTTCCTGGAATCCAGCCTCTAGTCACCCAGTCCCAGCCCATTCAAGATCCTCTTTAGACTCCTTCTCAAGATCCCCCCTGGGCCACTCCTCCAATCACCCCAGACTACTTGGCCAACCCTCAATCCCTCCCACAGTCTTTCTGTATATAAGATCTATCTTGGGCTCTATGAAGGTGCTCAGATTCAATCTGGCCTGCTTACCAATACAAGCATCACAAAGGCTCAGATTCCTTAAAAGTCTCCCCAATACAGTGGATCTTTAATAAACTTTGTTTTACTTTGGCTGAAAGAAGGCTTGAGCTGAATTCATTTGGGCAGATCCCGTACATCGCCATTTTGGGGTCCCAGCACCCCTAAACCTCAATACATTGAGCACTTATACTTTACGTATATTATCTCATTTGAGCTTCCCAGGAGCCTTGGGAAGTAGGTGTTATTATCATCTCCATTTCATAGCTGAGAGAGGGTAAGTGATTTACCCATCCACACACAGCTAGGATGTGTCTGAGATGGAATTTGTGAACTCAGGACTTCCTGATTACAACTCCAGCTCTCTACTGAACTTGACAAGCTGAACTGCTACAATTCTCCCACATTTGAAGAGTAGTGAGGCTATTGGTAATGATCCTGAGATCTCTCCTCTGCCTTCTGGAATAGCCCGTTATTTTTTCTTTCCTCCTTTTAAATTGACATTGCAAATCAATATCTACATCAGCTATTAAGAGGTAAAAGGCACCTCAGTGGTCATCTATTCCCATTCCATTATTGTGTACTTGAGGAAACTGAACCCAGAGAGACTGTTACCTAGCCAATGTCAAGTCACTTACTAGTAAGTGACAGACCCCAGAATTCAAACTGAGGCCTACTAACTCCAGATTTAGCCTTTATTCCAGGGCACCATGCTGCCTCTGTGGAAGAATGTAGGCAAAGAAGAATTTGCAAATAGCCATTGCTACACTGTGTCCAAGTGAAAAAGCTCTCTTTGGACTCAACACTAGTTCCTATTTGCAGAGTCTAGGGTTGGTTACTATTGTGCTGTCTTTGTCTCTTGGGTTTCCCAAGAGCTTTTGTCCAAAAGCAAAGCCTTGTGTTGAAAGGAAAATTCTTCATTTGGGCTTTTCACCCTGATTAATGAGGCAAAACTCAAGACAAAGAGAATTAAAAGGAGTTTTATTATAAGTAAGTCAAGGTAGCTCCAGATTGAGGGGCTGCTCACTGAAGAACACCAATAGCTCCAAGGTGGGGAAGGCTTTTTATGGATAACTTTAAGACAATTCAAATAGGTCCACCTCAACCGAAGAGGCTGAACCTTTTTGCATCTCAGTTCCCCCCCAAGGCAGAAAGGTAGGGGTATGTGATGCAGAGCAGGTAATACAAAAATCTACAGATGGGGTATCTCCTCATGGGGTGATGGAAACTGGACCCCTAAAAGGAAAAGACCATATCTTAGAAAGCAACCCAGTCCCTGGATTTTCCCGTACATTTCAGCAGCTCAGATCACTTGGCCCACTCCTCAATCCCATCTAGATCTTCTAATTAGCTTACTTGACATTCCTTTCACTGTTATACTTGGTCCACCCCTAACTACATGGACTACTCCTCAGTCCCGCCCCCAGATCTCCTAATTAGCCTACTTGACATTCCTTTCAGTTGTACCTGGCCCACCCCAGACCCCACTCCTTAATCCCACCCAGATCCTGAATTCATTCCAGGCAGATGCCACCCTGTGCCCTGACATTTTGGGGTTCCCAGCATCCCCAAACTGCATCATTTCCCCACCAGAACCTCCCCCCAAGCTGATTAATAAGCAGGGCTGGGAACAATGGGTAACTGAGTCAATGTAACTTTTAATACATGGCTAACAATTTTGGCACCTGGGCAAGCAGTGTAAACTGACTTCAACTTTCCAAGACAAATTCAGTTTGGGGCTTAGGTGGGACTTCAGGCCCTATTAGGGGAAAGAGTCCTGGGACTTTGTTCCTTGTTAGGGAAGACCCTGATCCCCTGTAAGGCTTTGGTTGAGGAAGCCACTAAGACAAGGAGCTCACTTGGGATGTGGCCACCAGGGAGTGGAAATCATGGTATTTGGTTGTTTCCTAGTATAACCACTTATTCTTGCAAACTAGCTGCTGCACTCAGTTGTTTTGTGATGCTAAAGGAGTTATTAGAACTTGGAGCAGTTTCTAAATTCCAGTGTCGTGAGGCAAATTGCCAACTGCCTCTCCCTAGTTTTGTCAAAAAGTATCAACCCATGACTGATTACCTGAGTTAGGTTGCTATTGCCTTTCAGCGCACCATTTGAATTATGAATCTTGGTTGGATAGACCTGTGACCTTATTAACTTCCTCCCTGCTGGGGGCGATCAACCAGGAAGGCCTCTGAGAATTTGGGGTACCTATGATTCCTCTAACTGACCAAAACTGAAAAATGGAGACCTTCTATAGTTACAGAACAACATCCTTATATACTCAGTGGAACCAAAACTCATCTTGGCATCTGACAGAATTTTTTTTTTCTTTTGGTGTGGGAAGCTGCCCTTTGTTTTCTCTCCCTAACCTAATTGGACAGCTAAATGCTGACCTTTTAACCTCTCCAGTCCAATGAGATGACATCATGTATTAACACACCTGCACCTCTGCACATTGGACCACTTAGAAGCCCACTTCTCCTTCTCTGTGTTGGTTGATGGGGCCAGGGGTGCCCAGTGGAGCAGAAGTATTTAAGTGAGGGACACACATGAGATAGGCAGGGAAAGCCCCAAACCTTGAAGTGAAAACTGGCCCAACAAAGAATTGTTCCCCTGACACGTCCAATATCTCTTCACAGTATTGTCAGTGAGCAAAAAATTGAGAACATTGCCTAATGCGATTTTTTTTCTTTTTTCTAGTCTTTTCATGTGAAACAAGATGAAGTGCTGTAAGATTAGCCTGGGTGAGGAGGAGTAGAGGGACTAGGGTGGGGTAGGGGTGGAGATAGGGTGCTTTCCTTAGACCAGGGCCATCCAAAATGTTGCCTGCCTACAAGCATAGAAATTTACATAAATGCTTTAGTAAATGAAGCCAAGCTACCACAGAGCTCTCACTAAAATGGCAAATCAAAATATATTGTCTATTCTTTCAATAAAAACCTAAGATTGGACAGCCCTGCTTAGACTCTAAGGTTAAAGAGTTTGGAACGGTCCAGAAGACATTTCATGAGATAAGACAAAAGGAAGTCCATTTCTTTTTCTGTAGCACATTATGTTTTATTTGTTAATTGTTATTATTTTCATCATTCTTCACTTAAACCTTGTGGATTAAGTTGAAAATCTCACTTTAATGTTCAAAAAACTTATGTAGTTAATGTCATTTCTGTCTAGCAAACTGAGTCTAGGATTTGTCTCTGGGTTGGTCCATTAAAAGATCACAGATTTAGAGCTAAGAGGAACCTTCCAGGTTATCTAGCCTACAGGTGTCAAACACACCAACCATATTAGAATGTAATTGGGAAATATCTAATAAAATAAAAGTACAATAAAACATAGATAACATTCTATAACCCCAGTCTCAAAGACTCTCTCCTTATTGGTGCAGATGAATGCCCTGCCCTTTGTGAGGGGCTGAGGATCAATATAGAGTAGGAGAGAGGGGAACCCTTCAGTTTTCATCAAGTCACTTGGCTCTCTGCAATCATTTCTAGTGCTTCTGACTTCCAGCTTTGAGAGGGAAGATCGAAGATGCCAACCCCACTTCTTCACTCACTAAGGTCTGGTATATATTCTCTTACCTATACTTTCTTTAATATCTGTTTTGCTCTTGATTTGAATAAATGGGTTTTCTTTGCTATTCACTATGTGTATTCATTGTAGAACTAGTATTTGGTGGGAAAGGAGTCAAGCCTTGAATATAAAGCTTGGGGTGTACCTTCCCCCTAACAATGAAATAACAATCAGAAGTTAGATCGAGCCTGATCACATCCCCCAGGGGTGGGGAACCACCAGCCTCGAGACCCCATGTGGGCTCTAGGTCCTCTAGAGCAGCCCTTTGACTCCAAACTTCATAGAACAAAATCTCCTTAGTAAAAGGATTTGTTTGTAAAACTTGGACCCGGTCAAAAGGCCACACCCAAAGACCTAGAAGGCCACATGTGGTCTTGAGGCCACAGGTTCCCCATCTCTGCATAATATTTAAAGGAGCAGATAGGTATATTTCTGGTATTCCCCCTGTCTGAGGAAAGCAAAGTGGTGGCCTCTGGCCCCAATTTCCTGCTTCCTCTCCTGGCAGGAATTAATGTTTCCTTGGGAGAAGAAAGTGGGGAGAAGAGGCTAGAGATATCTATTCTGCCTCTCTTTAAGCCACAGGACAATGAAGATAATAATGAGACCTTCATGCTGCATGTGGAGGACAACCTTGCTACATACATGGGCCCCATTGTCCATGTATGTCCGCTGTCTTAAAACTTAAGTCAATAGGCAGCCGCAGGGATTCTTGTTCTGATTTGCCTTTCTATTTGAGTTTGAAACCACTGATCTAGTCCAACCTCCCCGTTTTATACATGAGGAAACTGAAGCTCAGAGGTGAAAACACTTCCCTAAATCCAAGCAACTTGTAAGTAAAAGAGCTCGGATTTGACCCAGGGGCCTGTTGCTCCAAAAATAGGTTTCTTTCCACTATATGACACTGCCTCATAAGTCTTTTTCCTAAGAAAAAGAAAAAAAGAAAGAAAAACAAAACATATAATACTTATCTGATTAATTTCAATCGTGGCATTTTAAAGTAAGTCTATCTAAAAATTCATTTCACTTGATTAAAAAAAAGGAACAGCCTCTGTTGCTATAAGGACCTTGAACACAAACACACAGGTGAAAGTGCCTGAGGGTTTCCTAAAATGTGGTCATTTTAGTGAAGTCATATGCTCGATTTTGTAGGAAGGAGGCATAGTGTTTGAAAGGCAGGATCCTGAGTGGGTTTTTGAGGTCAGCTTATGTGATCATTCCAATGGCAAGGATGACCACAAAGGACTATGGGAGTAACTGGAAGTACACATTGTGGCCAGGCTGATGACAAAGCAAGTTTTATCAAACAGGGGCTCCAAGTTCATTGCTCCTTCCACCGCACTGTTCTATATTTCTCCAGAGAGAAGAAGTAATTATTATTCTTTAATTATTATTCAGGATTTCTTATTTCCAGAATGTTTTGTAATCACTTGAAAGACCTGCATTTTCTCAATGTTTTAGCTTTTTGTTACACATACATATTGTGTATACATGTATATGCCTCATATGTAAATGAATTTAGGCATAAGGGTTAAGTGCTTAATTACTATTTTCACCACCTATTACTGGGATTACAAATCTAATGTGTCAATGTTGGTAAAGAAGTAGCTATATCTAATTACTGAGTGAGACGAGTATTTATTTATATTTATATATATTTATACCAAGAAGATACTGGTTTCCAATGAAATGCTATGAAGGTTGATTGACCTTTCCATCCTCATGCTGAAAATATTGATTCTTGAAAAGCCAGACCCATATTGTCTTCAGAGAAGAACACATTTTGATATGTACCAAAACATGTCAGTATGAGTATAATTATATCTCATTTGAATATTTTCACTGGAAGGCATCTGAAAATTACAAAGACTGCTTAAGAACCTTTCCTTGTATCAAAAAGTAAAAAGAAAGAAAAAAGAAAAGCAGATTTCTAGAAAAAGGAAGTATTTATTTCATTAGAGAGTTCCCCTCCCCCCCTTAAAGTTAGCCCATGAGAGTAAGCAGGGTACCCTGGGGAGCTTTCCAACTGAAGGGAATTCAGAAGGAGCTGAAGGGTGGGCCAGCTGCTCAAGTCAGAAATAAAAATAGGCATGTTCCCATCTAAAAAGCTAGTACAAAAAAACTGAGAGCTCTTTATCAAGTCTCCTTAGTTCAATATTAAACTACTCTAGTTCAGCATATTTCCCTACACCCCTTCCTCTCCTCCATGAGTGTCCCCCACCCCATTAGTCTCCTTGGACTGGGTTTAATTCCTGGTTTTGACCTTGTAGTCAACACTTATTCTATTCCTTCAGCGCCACTCCCTATTATTCCTGATTTCTGAGATCAGCTTATCCTCCCTGTGACTCTATCTCCCTGAATGTACAATAATTTCCTCTCTTTCCCAGTCCTCTAAACTTGGAAGCCTTTACTCGGTACCACAGAGACCACTCACCTATTGCTCATGAAACAAACTGAGGCTAGCCCAGATCAGTATAGAATTGGGCATCCATTTTCCAAAATCTCATAATATTCAAAATACTCAAATGGACCTGGGATGATTCTGATCAGAAATTTCCCCCTAACAACACCAATTGCAAGCCTGCCCATATGTGCCACTCTTGTCCCTGTCTTCCCCTAAGTTTTCCCCGGGGAGCCCATTCAACATGCTGGAAGCCTTCCTTGATTTCTTTTTTTTTTTTTTTTTTTTTTTCCTTCCTTGATTTCTGCTCACATGGCAAGGCCATACTAGCTATCAACCTGTCACCTCTTGCCCTCATCATATGTCCATGGAATTGAAACTATTCTCAGATAAGTAAATTGTCCCTAAAACCCCTATCTTCTGCCACTTGGGTTCTATTCTTATCTGATTATCTCAGGTTACACTGAGGATGGGTTTGATTTTCAATGTGAAGACGTTTCTGCCTTACAGCATAGGGGTGAAATAATAAAATGTTCCATTTTCCCTTTTAAAAACTAGAACCCTATGGGCACAGCCCCTTGTGTTATATAAGAAGGTGAATCTAAGGCCAACTGCATCTTAATGCGATGTTTTGGAATTCTTTGGTACATTGGGCAATATTTTCAAAGTGGGCTGAGATAGAAAGGATGCACACACATGTTACATTCTATAAATAAGAAAAGGCTAGCTAAGCCAACACACTGAAATGTACTCTTGTTTCTAAGCTAAAGTTGTATTTGATGGTACTTCTTGCTCTTTCCCTTTTCCCTTCCCCCAAAGCCAGACATTTATGAGACTCTTGCAAAGAAGCTTTTAAACTTTCAAAAGATACCTGCAGGGATTGGTGAGATTACAAGGAGCTAAAAAAGCCTGATTATATATACACACAACTTTTCCCTAGGCAATTATGGGAATTGCTTGGCCCTGTTTCCACAGCCTCCCATAACTGAAAATGATACTGTTGGGACTTAAAAAGAACGATTTTCTACCTGATGTATCCCAGGAAAAGCCTTGTTATTGTTAAGTCCTGTTATACTCTCCATGACCCCTTTTGGGGTTCTTTTGGCAAAGATACTAGAGTGGTTTGCCATTTCCTTCTCCAGCTCATTTTACAGATAAGGAAAATGAGGCAAACAGGGTTAAGTAGTCACTGCCTGGAGTCACATAGCTAGTAAGTGTCTGAGGCTGGATTTGAACTAACAAAGATGTTGTTGTTGTGGTTGCATCTTCACTCTGGAAAAGGAACAATGACACCAGCAGAGTGATGTCTTGACATGCAAGTGAATTGGATTTAAATGAGGCAGAGCTGTGTAGTTATCAGCCTCACTGTCTTCTAGAGTCATCAGAGTCCAGTGGCAAAAAATAGGTCGAGACAACTGGCAATGGCCCTGGATGCAGTGGGAGACCTTGGCCTTATTAAGCCAAGGTCTTTCCCAGGTCTCAAATCTGGAGTCAGACACTTAGTAGCTATGTGACCCTAGGCAAGTCACGTAGCCCTGTTTGCCTCAGTTTTCTCATCTGTAAAATGAGCTGGGAAAGAAAAGGCAAACCACTCCAGTGTCTTTGCCAAGAAAACTCCAAATGGAGTCAGGAAGAATCAAACATTACTGGAAAACAACTGAATTGTGGGTTGAGTCACCTCAGCTCCCTCATAGTCCCTCATAGGGACTAAAGATGAGTCTCTTCCTGTCTCCAGGCCCACCTAGCTCTCCATTCCACTACGTAGCTGCCTCAGGAAAAGCTTCCCTCATTCAATTCAATTCAGTTCAATTTAAACATTTACTGTAGGTGGCACATTGGAGAGAGAGCCCTGGATCTAGAATCTGGAAGACCTACATTCAAAACTACACTCAGCCATTAACTAACTTTGTAACCTTGGGCCACTCACTTAACCCTGTTTGCCTTACTTTCCTTATCCATAGAATGATCTGGAGACCGAAGTCGCAAACCACTCCAGTATCTTTGCAAAGAAAACCCCATATGACTAAAAAACAGCAATACAGCCCAACAGCATGTTGTGTTGGGCTGGGAAATGAACCCATCTCTGGCCTCAATGAGCTCACATTCTGAGGACGGATGATATTACACATAACCAGGTCAGGAAATCTAATACAATTTGAGGAGGGACATAGATTGGTTCAGATAGTTGTTCCAGAACCTAATTAGCCAAGCACGGTAAATATTTATTGAGGAAAACAGAATGTTAAAGCTGGAAAGGACCTAAAAAATCATCTAGTCTCCCTCAATTTAGATGAGAAAAATAAGTGATTTGCTCAAGGTAACATTTGATCACTAGTGGTGGCCTTTCTGGAACTAGGATACAGGCCTCCTAACTCCCACGTCAGTGAGTTGGTTTTTTTTTTTTTTTTTTGTTGTTGTTTTTTGTTTGCTTGCTTTGTTATTTTGCCCTTTGACAACTATGGCACATTCAGAGGAGGAGAACCAGGAAAAATGCTGTGTGAAGAATGGCCAAATGAAAAGGGGAGATGTTTCATCTGAAGAAGAAAAGATTGAAAGGGAAACATGATAGCTGTCTTCAAATGAAGGAAATGCCATGTGGAAGATGATGGAGATTTGTTCAATGTGGCTCCAAAAGGGAAGCAAAAAATTAAGGCTAAGACACAGTAGCTGTGGAAGTTACAGGGAGATAGACTTCCAATCAATACAAGGCAGAAAAATAATAATGATATAATCATTAAATAATTTATAATTATAATTTACAATAAATAATTTATAATAAATAATGATGATATAATTATTAAATAATTCATAATTATAATTTACAATAAACAACTTATAATAAATAATAATGATATAATTATTAATTAATTTATGATTTATAAAAACAATTTATAATAATTAAATAATAATCTAATAATTAAAATCATTCATCTTTAGAATGGTCTTTCTGACAAAGCAGTTGACTCATCACTGAAGTGTTCAATCAGAAATTTGGGTGACCATCAAACAAATTCATAGAGGTAATTAGACTAGATGACTTCTGAGATCTTTTCCAATTCTGTAGTTCTCTTATTCTGTACAATTTATGATAGAATCTCATAGTCTGTGCCTTTGCTTTTACCTTTGTCAAATAATCAGTGACCTGGGGAGAGAGTAATCATGGATCCATTGTGTTGATTATCTTTCCCAGTAGGTAACCCAAGGATATGGACATTATAAATTAATTATTGTTTGGTTCAGACAGAAAAGAGCTCCAGATGGAGATTAAGTTTAGAATATTCTCCTGTGAAATTTTCCATTGAATTGAATATTGCTTCTTGGCCTTCCAGCTAAGATAAAGCAGCAGTATCATTTCAATATCTAGTCTCTTTTACCTTGACAGGGGAGTAGGATCTGGGTTTTAATAATTTCATCTATTTTAATAAGCATCAAAATATGAGTTTTCACAGCACACTGTGGACAATCAATAAATTATTCATGTGTGTGTACGTTTGTGTCCCTAGTTTGGTAGTCTTCTCTTCTTTAAATGATCATCTCTTGAAGGAATATTCAGCAAGTATTTGTTTAATCTAATTGATTTTAATTTTAATTAATTAAATTTAATTTAACTAATAGCCACAAACAGACCTATACTGGGTATATGTGTGTTTGTGTGTGTGTGTGTGTATGTGTAAAGAGAGAGTACATAGGCTAAAGATCATGCCAAACCTAAGCCAGGAAAGACCAATTAGTAAATTAATAGTCTTATTTGTACTTTCATTATCAATAATAGTCATTTATTTGTTGAAACTAGAGTCTTTTGTGCTATTCTGCCTTAGTGCTAGTCAATGAATGATATGTCTTTAAATCTCTATACAAACAATAAAAAGGATCCATAGGTGGCACCAGTAGCAAAAATATCTGTTCTACCACAAGAAATAAGCTCTGTGATAAATGGTGACTTTGACAGGGTAGGGGAGACTCCAAAAAAACTGAGGGTCAACCAGATACAAACAACTGGGTTATACAATCCACTTACCTTGAATGTGACAGAGAGCCTTAAGACACTTATCAAATCACTACTCACCACTGGTGGTGTATATGGGAACAAAACATGTGAGAATCAAAATGGACCTGGAAAGAATTTCTAGAGATTTTGAAGATGAGGGCAGCACTGGAAGACACCGGTGGCATTTTCCTCACTGCTTTCAATTGAAGACAT
Source organism: Trichosurus vulpecula (assembly GCF_011100635.1). Lineage (NCBI taxonomy): Eukaryota > Metazoa > Chordata > Mammalia > Diprotodontia > Phalangeridae > Trichosurus > Trichosurus vulpecula. The sequence goes on from NC_050573.1 coordinate 167,217,918, forward strand.
GAACTTGAGAAGAGAAAGAATGACATGGGAAATGACTAGCTATGAGGGATTTAGTACCAGAGAACAAGACTTGGATTTCTTGATCACAATGTAAGACATAGGAATGTGTTTGTATGAAGGTCTGAACTGGAGGACTTTAAATTGAAAATAGACTGGGGGGTAGGGGAGAGGCATGGAAGTGTGCAGACAGTAGGAAAAAATGTCTATGTATCTGCCAAAGAGGGAAAAAGCAAACAAAAAGCAAAACAATCCAATGCATCAAGAAAAGTCTGCCAATTTTATTCTGTGTTTTATGGCCCTAGTCCCCACCTCTGTGAAGACCTCAGGCTGATGCTTCCCCATATTTCTCCTTTGGGGCTATGCTTGGTCATCAAAATCTCCCTGCACTCAACTTTTGCCATTGTTTTCCACAGGATCATAATTCTATCTAGAGCTGGAAAAGCCCTCAGTAGCCCATCTAGAGCTGGCAGGGCCCTCAGACACTCATCTAATTCAATATCTTTATTTTATAAATGAGGAAACCAAAATCCAGGGAGGTTAAGAGAATTGCCCAAGGCCACCCTGGTATAATAAGTGCCAGAGGTGATTGGAACTCAGATTCTCTAACTACAGAGCCAGTAATCTTCCCAATATATCACATTCCTCCCACTTACATTACTTCAATGATTATACATATTGCACAATACTTGAGGACTGTCATTTTGACATCTCTAGTCCTAAGTCTTTTCTGTGGTAGGCTAAACAGTCTTGATAAAGCATGGACTCACAGTCCTTCACGTTTCTCTGGGTTTTTCATTAAATTGTGGCTCCCAGAAGGGTCCTTAGCTCGTCCTGATTACTTTTCTCTGGATGTTTTTTAGCTTTTTCTTAAGCTGTGACTCTCAAAACTGAGCACAATATTCCCTATGTTGTTTGGGTGGATCAAAGAGCACAGCAGGACTAGAATCATTAGTATAAACAACTGTTGCTGCTCAGTCATTTCAGTCATGTCCGAGTCTGTGATCCTATTTGGGGTTTTCTTGGCAAAGATATTGGAGTGATTTGGCAAAATGACAAATCACTCCAGTGTTTACTGTTCCAGCTCATTTGACAGATGAGGAAACTGAGGCAAACAGGGTTAAGTGACTTGGCCAGGGCCACACAGCTAGTAAGTGCCTGAGGTCAGATTTAAACTCAGGTCTTCCTGACTCCAGGAATAATTTAACAACTAGAGATATATAGAAATGGAATGGATTGCTTGGGTAAATAGTGAGTTCCCCATCTCTGCAGGTCTTCAAGTAAAGACCAGATCATCCCTTGTGAATGTTGTAAAGGGAATTCATGTTTTAGGTAATGGTTAGAATAGATGATTGCTGAAGTTTCTCTGAAGTCTACAATTCTGTGCTTCAAAGATGGAAGATCCTCCCATGTACAGGAATCACAGTTTAGTCAAAAGTTTTATATTATTGGTTCAAGGCATAGTACCTTAAGCAATAAAATTCTTAAACAGAACTTTGATGAATAAAATTCATATTAGCTCTTCCCCACTGCTGACATTAGCTTCTTTAACATACTTTGTGTTCCTTGTAACATGCTAAATGCATGTATGATATTCATCACATTCCAAAAATTAAATTTGTGAAAATTACTGAGCGTCTGGGGGATGGGGGGGCTGCTTTTCAGGCTGAACTCTGTCACTGGATAATCTTGGGCAAATCACTTAGCCATCAGGGCTTCAGTATTCTCATGTGTAAATGGTGAATTTACACTAGATGACTCCTAAATTCACTTGCAGCCCTGTGGTTCTAAGTGGGAACATTTCCTTAGAAATGGAGCTTCTTCATTCTGCATAGCAGCAAACTACTGCTTCTCTCAGCTGCTTCCTCGCTAAGCTGATGTCGATCCTCTTACAGGGAAATGAGAATCTCTTTCAGTCAGACCTCCAGTTCACAGAATACTCAGAAAGATGACTTCTTATTCCTTCCTTGTTGCTTGATGTTTTAATAGAAAACACACATCCATCCCAAGAAAGTCAGTCAGCACTTAAATTTATCACAAAGCATTACCCAGTGGCCATCTGTGGAGAGTATTCTGCTCATTTAAAAAAATATTTAATTTATTTATTTTCAGTTTTCAACATTCATTTACATAAGTTTTAAATTTTCTCCCCCTCCCTCCCCCCTTCTTCCACAAAATGGCTTGCAATCCAATATGTGCTCTACACATACATTCCTATTAAACACATTTCCACATTAGTCATGTTGCATAGAAGAATTATAACGAATGGGAGAAACCATGATAAAGAAAACAAAACAAAAGAGAAAAAAGTCTGTTTTACTCAGCATTCCGACTCCATAGTTCTTTCTCTGGATGTGGTTGGCATTTTCCATCATGAATCCTTTGGAAAAGTTTTAGGTCCTTGCATTGCTGAGAAGGGCTAAGTCTATCAAAATCAGTCCTCATACACTGTGGCTGTTGCTATGTACAGTGTTCTCCTGGTTCTGCTCACTTCACTCAGCATCAGTTCATATAAGTCTTTCCAGGTTTTTCTGAAGTCTGCCTGCTCATCATTTCTTATAGCACAATAGTATTCCATTACATTCATATACCACAACTTGTTCAGCTATTCCCCAATTGATGGGCATCCCCTCTATTTCCAGTTCTTGGCCACCACAAAAAGAGCTGCTACAAATATTTTTGTACATGTGGGACCTTTTCGCATTTTATGATGTCTTTGGGATACAGCCTTAGAAGCGCTATTGCTGGGTCAAAGGGTATGCAAATTTTTATAGCCCTTTGGGCATACTTCCAAATTGCTCTCCAGAATGGCTGGATCAGCTCACAGCTCCACCAACAATGAATTAGTGTTCCAACTTTCCCACATCTTCTCCAGCATTTATCACTTTCCTGTTTTACCATGTTAGCCAATCTGGTAGGTTGTTCGGTTCATTTTACTCCTTGACAGTGATTTATAATGCAAAACTTTGATTTGCTCCTCTCAACTCCCTCTTTTTAAAAATCAACAGAAATGGAGTGCATTTTTCTCTTGGTTCATCCCATAATGGTTGTAAGAATGTTTTCCCACCACAACTCCCAACATTGAGTAAAGCCATCAAACTTCTAGAGGACTACATATCTGCAATATACAGGGTATTGTTTCATAGTCATTCATAGAATCAGAAAAATTTCCAACTGAAAAATCCTATTACAACTCACGCATTTTTCTACATGAGGAAACTGAGGTCAAGAGAAGATGATTGACTTGCCCAAAGTTCCAAAAGGAACAGCAGAAATGGAACTAGAATTAGAATTCTTGAAAATGCACCTTCCTAAAAGCCATCCACATCCAGAGAAAAAACTATAGAGTCCAAATTCAGAGCAAAGCAGACTATTTTCTCTTTTGTTTAGTTTTATTTTGTTTTGTTTTGTTTTCTTTCTCATGATTTTTCCCATTTGTTATAATTCTTCTATGTAACATGACTAACATGAAAATGTGTTTAATGGAGATGTATGTGTAGAGCCCATATCAGATTGCATGCCATCTTGGGGAGGGAGGGGGAGAAAATTTAAAACTTATGGAAGTGAATATTGAAAACTGAAAACAAATTAATAAATTGGGGAAAAAAAGAAAAGAAAATGGACCTTCTTAGCTTTGGGTGATACCCTCATAGGCAATCCAGAGTTCAAGTATTCCTCGGTGTGAGTGCTTGATCTCCAGACCTCCTAAAAGGAAATGGATTTGTTAAATACCTGGGGAAGTAAAAGAAACATCAACATGGCCCGTGCAGTTGGTGGTGGGGAAGGGGGAATAAAGAAACAAGAGATCAAGACTCTGTCAACCTTCTATGTTGTTGCTGTCAATTGCTTTGGACAGTGCATGCGGATGGTGAACGGGAGTCTCAGTAAGCAGCCCCAAAGTGTCTTTACCTTCCAAGGAGAAATCTAGTAGGATATTTATATCCTTCGTGTTTCCATATTTATTCATAGGATCCTGTAAATCCTTTTTATCCATTTTCTGTGTTGGGGAAAACAAAGGCTGTCCCACACTTGATACTCATATTATACATTGAGGGCCAAGGAAAGAATTGGGGGTCCTAGTGCCCACATCTGGGGAAACCTAGACACAAATCATTCTGAAGCTTTATTTTAGTATAAAACTCCAGGATCAGGACTAAGCCAAAAAGAGATAATGACCCTGACCAAGGTCAGACCTCTGGGACTATACCTGGTCTTTCTTTTTTTTTAAGGGGTCAGGGGTAAGAAGGGAGGGAAATCATCTACAGGAGAGACTTTGAAACCTCAAGAAAGCCCCAGAAAGGTAAGGGCAAAAAACTGCAGACTTTGTTAGCAAAATCCTTGTCCCACTTATGCTAGGAGCTCCTGATCAATGTATTTACATTGTTCTGCCTCTCTAATCATCTTTCACAGGTCTCAAAAAACTGAAATAATCCAATTGTTAAATACAAAACCTATAACTACTATTCCCAACCCCATTCCTTCTATTTTTAATCTACTTGTAATACAGTTCAGGAAAATGTTTTTATAATATATAATTTCAAGACTAATGGCCATTAAAATTTTTTTTTTCCTTTCATGAGTTGCCATGGTTAAGACTATTTCCTGACCAGGTGGCCAGTCTAATTGTGATCTGGCTTTCCATGATTAACTAGATGTCCTCACAAAACAGACTTTTTCTGTTCTAAGGGCCGTTCTCAAAGCTCTCCCACCATGACAGAATCTGCTAGAGTTTATGCTCTGCTGGTCTATCCTCAGAGAATCAGGGGAATCTCCACACTACAATGAGACACTACAACATGACTTTGTGGAGGAGAGTGGGCTGAATTCCTTTCAGGAAATTGTAAAGTTCTTGTCTTGGGAGCTAGATGGCAAAGTAAATGGAGTTGGACTTTGAGTCAGGAAGAGCTAAGTTCAAATCCAACCTCAGATACTTACTAGCTGTGTGACTTTGGGCAACTCACTAAATCTCGGTTTGCCTCAGTTTCCCCAACTGGAAAATGAAGATAATAACAGTACTCCCTCATAGATTATTATGAAGATGAAATATTTGTAAAGTACTTAACACAGCATCTGGCACATAGCAGGAACTTTATAAATTTTTGCTCTTGTCTTTATGCACTTGTCTTCCCCATTCCCTTGACCGACCCCGAGTTTCCCATAAATACAAAGGCCCATGTAAAAAAAATTCTTTAAAAGTTTACCATTGTTGCTATATGGCAGCCAGATGTGGAGCACCATTATATCCAAAGGACTAAAAATGAACATCATATAGAAGGCAATGGAAAGGTGTATAGTAGACATGAACAGACTGTAACATATAAGTAACATGGAAATCTGAAGAGAGACAAAAATAAAGGAATTTATCAAGGAATTTTATGATAGGAATCAAAGATGGTCTGTTCACATGGCAAGAGGAAGGAATGACAAGTAGACAGAGTCCCCCATTGGTACCCTTGTGATGTTAGGAGACAGTAAAGAAGGACTCCAGGATGTTGGGTGGACCACCTATGGTGAATTTGGCGGGAACATGAATAATGAACAGACATAGATAGGTTGTGCATTGTTGGAAAGAATTGCAATGTTATTGAGATTACAGATCTATTTGAGTATTAAGTGCCAAAACATCAACTAAGAAAGTTCTCAACATGGATTTGCAAGTCAGGATACACTTGAAACTAACCATATGGTCACGCACACAAGCAAATTCATCCTCCCAGCTGTACTTCCCCAGGTACCAAAGAGGGAACTAGAAAGTGCTGATGAGTGCTTCATACATAATGACCTCTGAAGGTCCTCCAAGTCAAAGATGTCAAAACTTCTTGGGTTTGACTCATCAGGTAAGCTAGAATTTTTTGATCTGTGAGTAACATGATGAATATGGAAACCGTAGGGATAGTGAATATCAAAATCCTTTTAGATACCGTTATCAAGGCATTCCTGTGAGTATGTAGGGAGTGAGAAATAGAGTCAGGTTTGAACATTTTAATAGGTTTACTCCAACTTCACTGTTAAAATAGGGACCTCAAAGCACAAAGCATAATTTTGTTAGCAAAATAATGACCTGGCTAAATAGACATTTCAGGAAATTTCCAAATAGCTTTAGCTGAAGATTATGATTTAACCTGTTGTGGTAGGTACTGTACTTGTCAATGTCAGGTAGAAAATGAAAGTCACTTTAATCTTTTAATATATGAGAATGATGCATATTGATAGATGAAGACATATTTAGAAATGTTGTCGGCCCTGAGTAATTTAATATCATTGATAATATCTGGAGTCAAACACTATAGAAATGAAGGTGGGCTTCCTGTGTGTGGCTTACAATATCAGGGTGACACACCAAAACCTGACAGTTTCAGTTATGAAATCGTAACTACTGGGTCTTTTTCAAGGTACCCCCCCCCCCCGCCATGTTTTCTAAATTGTCAGGCAGGTGGATTTCTCAAACTTTCTGAAACAGATTTCAAGAAGAAAGCAAAGCTAAGAAGCAAAACAAAAGCTGAGTGATAGTGATTAAGAAAGTCAGAAATGAGGGTGGTTTTGAATCAACAAAGTACTTAGGTGAATTCTTATCAAAGAATTAGTTGACTATGTGATATTTGATAGAAGGGGGTCACAAGTTCTAAAACCCACATCTAAGACTATGATTCTGCTGAAATATTAACAAATGCAGTAGAAGAGTGATGGAGAGGAGATTAACAATAAATTAGAAACGATGATCCAAAGGAATATTAGAATTGGGAGGGTCTTGTGAGATGATTTATTCCAGTATTCCCTTTTTACAAATAAGGAAACTGACATCCAGAGGTCCAGAGAAGTGAACTAACTTGCCAAAGATCATAGCTAATTTGCGATGGACTCTCTTTAGAGGAACATTAGTTGTGGTAGTCCACCATTGCAGTGGTGAAGGGCAAGGCTCATGGGATCATCACGACACTGGCAGAGACTTCAGAGGTCATCTAGTCCAACTCCTTCATTTTATAGCCAGGAGTAATTATTTTGCTAACAAAATTATGCTTTGTGCTTTGAGAACTCAATTTAAGCAGATGAACTTAAGGTAAACCTGCTAAAATGTTCAAGCCTGCTACTTTTGGATATCTTCTCTTCATATGGCTCTTTTTCAAACTCAGTCCTGCCCAATTTGGATAAGACTTTGTTAATACAGCTTCGAGTCTATCTATCTCTAGGCTCTGCCTGGTATGTAGCTTTCACCATCAACAAACAAACAAAAAAAACTATTTAAAAAGAAAAAAAAAGAAAGATAGAAAAGAAACTTGACATTGACTTTCAGAGGAGAAAATGCATTTCCCTGTTTCGGAGCAGTTGAAATGAGGAAGGAAATGTAAAAGTCTGCCTTCTCAGTTCTGTTGAAATTTGAATCATTGTACCTTGTTAATAGCTAACCACTAAAGGAGCTTTGGGATCTCTTCAAATGCAAGGTTCTACTTACCCTCCATTTGTGACCAAGCTTGAGTGGCACAGGATGGCACTGAGCTGGCCTCTTTTTCCTCCACACTTTATAATATGGTTGGGCAAAAGGCAAAGGAAGAAGGTATTTGGTAAAAGAAACCTCTTAATTGGTCTCCATGTCTCATCCCTCTCCATTCCAATTGATCCTCCATCCATATGAAGAGGTGACTTTTCTGTAGTATGAGTGTGACTGTATCACATCTTTCCCCTCCCCACCTCCAAAGACTCTCTACTACCTCCAGGATCAAATATAAATTCCATTTTCACATTTAAAGCTCTTCGTAACCTGGTCTCTTGCTATCACTCCAGTATTCCTTCACTTCACCCTCCTTCATGCATTCAATAATTACACTGGCTTTCTTGTTGTTCCTAAAACTCAACTCAATGCCTTTAGGGTGGCTATTCCCAACACCCGGAATGTTCTGCCCCCGATTGCCATCTTTTAGTTTCCCTAACCTCTTTCAAGACTTAGCTCAAACCTTACTTTCTGCAAGAGACCTTTCTTGATTCCAACTACCAGGGCCTTCCTCTCTCAGTTTACTTTCCATGTATTCTATATCCATTTCATAAGTTACTTGCACATTGTCTCACCCATTAAAATGCAAGCTTCTGGAGGACAGGAACTGTATATATGCCTTTCTTTGTATCCCCGGCATTTATCACACAGTGCTGGGCACATTGTAAGTGCTTAATAAATACTTGTTAACTGATTGACTTATTAGAAGAAGTGGTAGTCAGAGAGAGTCTCTATGTGGGAAACAGAAACCAGAGAACAACAAAGTGTGCTTTGGGAGAAGACAATGTGAAATATAGGTATGAAAGTCAGTACATTATTGCACTTTTATTTTCTCACCTGGAAGATGAATCTAAGTAACGAGGAGAACGGAATACTAATCGCTGACAATTATACAGCACTTTGAGGATGACGAAGTGCTTTATGTCTGTTACCTCATTTGACCCTCACAAAGACTCTTAGGTATTCTTATACGCATTTTACAGATGAGGAAATTGAGTTTCAGAATGGTTGAATGACTTGCCACAAAATGAAATCTAGGCTCTGTTTCGTAACCATTCAAGTTGTCCTCGTATATGTTAAGAAAGCTTTCAGGAGATTCTGTGTCTTTATACAAAAGATAACTCATCTTGAAGAGGAATTAATGGGTCATTAAACATTCCACACCCACTCCTCCACTCCCCACTAAAGTATGCAGAAACATGTCCATGTTGGATGGTTTATGCAAACTGCAAACACAAGGACTTTAATTCAATTCAACAAATACTTATTAAATGCCTATGGATATGCCAGACACTAGAGAGATACAAAGACACTAACAAAACAGTTCCTGACCCCAAGGAACTTATATTCTCTTTCTGAAGAAAGAGTATTTGTATTGGACTCATATGCCTAGAAGAAAGAGTGTTTGTATTGGACTCATATGCCTAGAACCCTAGTCAGCCATCTTGAAAATGCATGTCTTAGTCACAAAGTGAAAGAGTGGGGATGACTCAACACAACTCATTACTATCAGACAACTCAGATAATATGCCCTATTAATAGTGAATGAGAATCATTATTTTTCTATGTCAGTGGCTATAAATTGTCACCATCATTTTTGGGGTATATAGATTTCATGTGTAGACCTCCCCCCACACAAATATACACATATATAGAGAGATATCCATATGCACACATATGTGGGTGGGAGGATTTAGTAAAAATAAAATTAACTGAAACACAACTAATTATAATCCTCAATCTGATTTTTCTTTGTCTAAAATCCACTTTTAGCAGAGGGAGGTAAATGACAAGAAAACAAGCCCACTGTGGGAATTTCCCCCCAAAAGAACAACTTCCAAGATATGACCCAAGACGAATAGGGCAACCAAATTAAATGGGGATTCAGTAAAAGTTGGAAGAGGTTCAAATCCATATTCAGTCCAAGTGCATACACTTTCTACAATTACAATACAAATGAATGTTCAAAATGATGGTCCTAAATCAGCAAACAAAAATTGAATTTAGCTCAGTATACTCCACTTACTGAGACAGAAGAACAAGCTGAATTGTTTTAGAGTTTCAAAGGTTAAAACAAAAAAATCATATTTAATCTTCAATTATCATGGAAATTTCCCAAAAACAGAGTTTTGAAAGTATTAGTATATGTATATGTACAAGTACATGTATACAGACATACTTTACATAAATGTACATGAATAGCTCTATTACCTCATCAATATGATCCAATGGCACAGATCACAACCCATCCATCTTTTCTTGTTCTGTACAATAAATTTTTGTCTAAGTCTTTCCATAAATCCTCCACAGAATATTTACCCAACAAACTAAAAGTCTTCTTCAAGATATGTTAATATTTCTTAGGCAACTAGCTCATGTCCTCTCTAATTATTTATTTTCTGTCATGGTATGGTGGATAGAGCCCTGGACGTGGAGTTGGGAAGAGCTGGGTTCAAATTCCACCTCAGAATACATACTATGTGACTGTCAAAAGTTACTTTACTTTCCTCATCTGTAAAATAAGGAGATTGGCCTGGATGGGCTCTAAGGTCTCTTTCAGTTCTAAATCTATGATCTTGTGATCATATATTCAACTTCTCTCATACAAGTCACCATTGACCATATGCTACAACCTACTTACACCCACCATGTGTCTTTCCATTATTCACCTGTCATTTTGTTCTTTGAAGAATGCAGCATTACAGTAGTCATAGCCACTTAGCATCACTGGGAAAATACTGGTGTTTACGATATGACTTTTTGTGTCACAAAATATCTTGGAATTGTCAAAAGCACTACACAAGTTCCCATATGTAAACCAATCTATTCTTTTTCTCCTATTCAATTCAGGATCCAGCTCATTGTCTGTCTGCCATGCCAATCTAAGTTGTCTATAGCAACAGGCCAACTCTGCAGACTGTCCATCCAACTGCATGTCATAGCTGGGTGATGAACATTTCTTTTGGGTCCATTTGTTTTCTTTTTTCCTGAAAGCCTTGCTAGACCAATCTGTTTGAAAGGCAATCAATGTCCATGAGAAAATCCTGTTATATGGATTACACTAGAAACAGAATAACAGATGAAAATGGAACAGATTTGCCAATATTTCTATAGTTACCTGTTATCACCACCATTGATGACAGCAGGACTCATTTTTACTGAAACATCTCAGTACTCAATGTGTTGGTATGATGAACTCCAAAGAACTCTTAAGAAAATGAAGTTGTCAATACTGACTATACTATACCAATTGCACAGAAAAAAATACATAGCAGAGTTGATATCATTTTTGAAGCATTCAAGAATAAGTATACATATACATTTTTGTTGTTGTTCAGTCACTTCAGTCATGTACGACTCTTCGTGACCTCATTTAGGATTTTCTTGGCAAAGATACTGGAGTGGTTTGCCATTTCCTTCTCTAACTCATTTTTAACAGATAAGGAAACTGAGACAAACAGGGTTAAGTGACTTGCCCAGGGACACACAGTTAGTAAGTGTCTGAGGTCAGATTAGAACTCAGATCTTCCTGTCTCCAGACCCAGTGCTCTATCCACACTGCACCACCTAGCTCTCTTCATATATGCACATATAGATATGGATATAGATATATATATATAGATAGATATAGATATGTGTGTGCACATATATACATATAAATACATGTCTGTACATACACATGTGTGTAATACATGTGTATATAGTTGTATACATATATACCTTGTGAATAGTATACATTTATAAAGTACAGTTACAAAGTGCTTTCACATTTATTTTTTCATGTGGACTTCATAATAGCCTTCTATATTAGTGTTGTCATTTTAAAGGGGCCTGCCATATCTGCTGCCAGCTGACCTTATCTTTCCACCTGGCTGCCAAGTAACCATAAAGGCCAGCTACCTCTATTTCTTCAACCCTCTGTTGCATTTATACTTTTCTGATCTTAGGTGAATGAGTACTGGAGATGGACCGAACTAGGGACAAATTTGTGAGCTTTGAAAGGTCAGAAGGATTAACCAAGGTCTCATCAGTAACTGGAGCTGGTAGCAGGAACAAGTGACCAATTCTGTTGAGCAGAGGAAAGCACCTGTTTGGCCCAGCCCAGAAGTGAATTGTCCCCATATTTGAAACACTGTGTCCTGAAAACAAAGTAAAGAAATGACTCATCTCTCATCTATGCCTCACCCAGAAGTGAACTTGATAGAAGGAATGTTTCACTTCAAATTGGAGCCCATGTTCCCCAGAGATGGAGATAGTAGAAGATAGTAAGCTTCAGGTTAGGGAAGTTATTCTACCATGATTCTTACTACACCTCCCCAGCAAATATCTCAGTAAATAAAAGCTTGGTGATGTTAATTGGTTAAGTGATATTAGGGAGATATTAATTGGTGGTTATTATTGGGGAATGCACTGGATGGGGGCTCATGAATGACGTTATTAGAAAGATTCCCCCAAGCCCTCAGAGCTACCCCTAAAACTCTGAGGGGAGAAGTAGTAGCCTCTCTCTGGGAAGCTAACTTGGTAGCGCATGCAGAGGTTTGGCAAAGCGAATCCAGAGCCTAGCTATTCTACCATAATCAGAGAGGCAAAGCAGTTGATCTACAAAGCAGCAAGACAGACAGTATTGTTTATAGTCTGAAGATGCATATCATTCTCTCTCCCTCTCTGAGTCTAAATAACCACATATAAAAGTAAAGCTGTGTCAGACATCTCTGTCTGTGTTCCTTACCTAATCTGTACACCGCGGTATACTGGTTTGTATACTGTGGTGTGATTTTGCTGGAAAGATGGAAAATAAGAAAGCCTTGCAAGTTCTGAGGAATATAGTTACTCTGGGCAGATTTTCTTAAGTGTTGGTATTTGTGTTTCCTTGTGTTGTGTGTGTCCCTGGGGAAAGTCTTGCACAACAGATTGTGCTATAAGTTGCTTGGGCTCTTAAACACACTGTACATAATAGGGCTTGGTGATGACTCTGTGTCCCAAAGTTGGTGATGATGTAACCTTGATAACAATTCCTGAGCTTCTCTTCCCCACTTTTCTTGGATGTGCCATTAGAGGTTGTAGAACATCCATATCCACATAGATATAGATAAATAGATATGGATGCATTCACACACATGAAAGAATGAAAAGTCATTTATTAAGCATTTACTTTGTTAAGAAGTGGGGATACAACTACAAAAAGCAAGACAGTCTCTTCAAAGGGCTTATATTCTAGTAGGGAAAGATGGCGCATATGGAATGGTGGGTAACAAAAGCTACTTTAATCAGAGAAGTCAAAAGGACAGTGAGTGGACCACAGAATAATGGGCTGATGTGTCCTTTCTCAGAATGATCGTGTTGATTTCACTATTGCTCCCAGGCAAGAGATGGAAAGGAGACTATGATGATGGCCAGGGAGTGGCAGTGTGTGATAGTTCTAGGTGGCACTAGAAATGGTGAAGGCTCCCAGGGCCCAGGGTTGGAGGTAGAATATCTGTCTGCATATATTTATACACACAGATATAAGAACCTGCTGAATATAAAATACCAGACAATTTTAAATTAATGACCAGATGGTTGGCTTAACAGACTTCTCTTAAGTCAGGTGACATCCATCTCACTCTCATTCTGGGGGAAATTTGCTAACTGCTATTAGTTTAATGATGCACCTGTTTCCTGTGCCTAATATTTTAAATCTTTCAGGGGGTCTATCAGTTGAAGGGTTCACCTTGGTCTGGTACAAGTTAGAGGCTGGGGGTGGTGAGAGAGAATTGGTTTATGAGTAAGAAGCCTGTAGGATTAGAAAAAGTCAATCTTAATGTCTTTCAACTTCAGTTCCTTTCCTAGGATTTCTATGGGACTCAGGAAGACTGGAGGACACTAGCTTGCAGGGCAGATTTTCAAGTTGAGCAATCTGTTCCTAGTTTGGGGAACCTTCTCTGTGTTCAGTATAAGGCCTTACCACTGTCTCTCCTCCCCGCCACCTCCCTCGCACCATTCAAACTCCTCTCCCTCCACCCCTCTCTCACCAGCTCCAACCAACCTTATTCCCTTAGCTATGCAGTTCTTGGAACTTGTTCCACAGGAAAAGCCAAGTGTGCCTCTAGCTTCACCAATGAGATGAGTTTTTTTTTTTCATAGTCTAGAAATACTTCTCTATGTATTTAGGAATCCCCAGAATTCTAAGAAACAGGAAAAAAAAACTCCTACCTAAATAAGTATGTCACAGAAAAGCATGAGAAGCAAGACTGTGGGAACTGGCTGAAAAGACCAAGAAAGCAACTTTTAGAAATTAAAAGTAATTGAAGGAGCCATTTGGAGCCTTACCAAAGAAAATCAGTACTGTGTGATGAGCAGGGGCCCAGAATAAAAGTTATGGAAATTTTAGCAGATTTGCCAGAAGCAGATATAGTCAATACTCCCACTGTCCTTAATTTGTATGCTGAAGATGTTAAGATGAATTGGTTCTGGTCAATGAGTCACATCCAGTTCCTATTTTGGGCAACATTTGGTCAAGAATCTTAAGAGCTTGGTCATTGTAGGAAAGAGGGCAAGTCTGCTCCGAAGGGAGGTTGTATGACTACTCTGAATGTGTTGTCCAAAAGAGGAAAAACATAAGAAAGGCAACAATTAACTAAATTATTTAGTTAAATATATACTTCTTTATTGGCCAATTCATATCCACATGCCTCAGTAAGATCAGGTCAATTCAATTTTAAAAACAAAAATAAAACTTCCCTTGGAATCTAATGTAACAACCCAAGTTTAAATTCAAAAGAAAAAAGAAAGAAAGGAAGGAAGGAAGACAGACAGAAGGAAAAAAGCAAGAAAGGAAGGAAGGAAGAAAAGAGAAAGAAGGAAGGGAGGGAGGAAGAAAGGGGAGGAGGGAGGAAGGAAGGAAGGAAGGAAGGAAGGAAGGAAGGAAGGAAGGGAGGGAGGAAGGAAGGGAGGAAGGAAGGGAGGGAGGAAGGAAGAGAAGAAGGGAGAAAAGAAGGAAGGGAGGGAGGAAGGAAGGAAGGAAGGAAGGAAGGAAGGAAGGAAGGAAGGGAGGGAGGAAGGAAGGGAGGGAGGAAGGAAGAGAAGAAGGGAGGAAAGAAGGAAGGGAGGGAGGAAGGAAGGAAGGAAGGAAGGAAGGAAGGAAGGAAGGAAGGGAGGGAGGAAGGAAGGGAGGGAGGAAGGAAGAGAAGAAGGGAGGAAAGAAGGGAGGGAGGAAGAGAAGGAAGGAAGGAAGGAAGGAAGGAAGGAAGGGAGGGAGGAAGGAAGGGAGGGAGGAAGGAAGAGAAGAAGGGAGGAAAGAAGGAAGGGAGGGAGGAAGGAAGGAAGGAAGGAAGGAAGGAAGGAAGGAAGGAAGGAAGGAAGGAAGGAAGGAAGGAAGGAAAAAAACTGTTGAGATTATTTTTTTAGACCAATCTGTGAGTTTATTGTTTTAGTGAGCTCCCAGTGATTAAATTCCCTCTACCAATACAGATAGGCATGTCCTCTGCAACTTAGTCCTAAGAGAGTCTCTAGGACTTCTGAGAAGTTTCATGACTTATGCAGGATCACAGAGCCAGTATATGTTAGGGGTGGAACTTGAATCCAGGTCATCCTGAATCTCAGGCTGGCTCTCTAGCCATTATATCTCACCACTTCCTATATTGAAAGTTTCTTCTATTTTATTGAAACACTAAGTATAATCCAATTACTCTACGAGGAGTTATTTAGACAAACCGGGCTGTGTATAGAGCCTTTCATTTCAGACACCCAATCACATGGCCAGACTTTAACTCAGGGTAGGAAGATGAGCGCTAAGATTCTTGCCTCAGTCAAGAGGAAATGAAAAGTTTTCTATCCAGTACATAGTACCACTGTTTGGCCCAGGGCCTGGAGAAGACCATCGCCAGCAGTTGAAATGATGGAGGAGTATTAGGGGGAAGGAATTAGCCTTCTTATCTGCGTTGGAAAGTACCATGGGATTTCTAAAGAAATAACACTAATATGTCTCATCTAAACTCTCGTCCTCTATTAGCCCAGCCCCCTCTAATGTCAAGCCAAGGTACTGGTTAAGAACTGACTCAGAGGGAGGAAATCACCTTGAACACGGCTAGAGACACCCTAAGGTCCCTTAGATCAGGTTCTGACCAGCCGCCAGTTAAAGGCACTTGCTGTTGATAATAACCTTAATTTGCATAACACATTTCAAAGCCATCCTGTCTGTTGTCTGATTTTTTTCCCTCGTGGATATTATTAGTTTTTTTTTTATTCCATTTCATAGCTGAGGAACTAAGGCACAATGACTTTTCTGAGCTACACACCAAGGTCGTGATGGGGAACAGAGTAAAGTGGTTCCTCTGAACTTTCATTTACTTAGCTGGAAAAGAAAGGTTTGGACTAGATAGTCTCTATGGTCTCTTCCAGCCTTCTGACCTAGAATTCTGCCACTGGTCTCATGAAGGCAAAATGTCAGAGTCTAGACACTAGAAAAAAGATGGACTATCTAATAATGTGAGAAATATTAAAGAGACAGAAAACATGTAGGATATTTCCATTTTTCATCTTAACAGGTATAGCAACATCTAATATGCATGTAGTACCTATCCCTAACTGAGAGGCTATAGGGAGGAAAATAGGGATAGGAAGGAATTGGATTTGGAAGGAATTGGAAGGAATTTTTTTTCCTTAATAATTCATTGTATATATACATAGATAAATAGATGGTAGATAGATAGATATGATGTGGATACAAATGGTGCCCTAAGGCTTAGTAAGGGTCACTTTCCCAGGCTCTCTGAAGGGGGTTGAGGCCCATTCTGTACCCCATCCTGTAACCTGAGGGTGCCTTAGTGCCTTTTCTCCCTTATCTTGAAAAACCATACAACTTGTACCAAAAGAATTGCTTTTGTCTCCCTCATCCTGTGTTCCCTATCCTGTCATTCATCTTCCTCATCCTATGTCATAACAATTTTTCCTTATTTTGCAAGCAACCACCTTCCTCACCTTGTTTGTACTTATCCTGTCTCCCACCCCCATAAGAAACCCTAAAATTACATCATCATCCTATAAAGTCTGGTTCTTTTCCCATATCAGGGTCTTTGTTTAGCTCCTTGCTAAATCTCGGGTCCATGTGCTTTTACATCAATAAAGCTTCCATTGGCTAAAGAGAAGTTCTAAGTGAATTCTTTCACATTTGAACCAGCTCTCCCAACTGGCACCTCAAAAGATAGATAGATAGACAGACAGATAGATAAATGATAGAGGATATATAGATAGATGATAGATAGATAGGTGATAGACAGGCAGATAGATAAATAGACAGACAGACAGACAGACAGATAGATAGACAGATATGGAATACTGGGTTAGTCTTGTATGTTGGATACTTTAGTAGTGAATTTTTTAAAAATTCAGTGCTTAAAACTTGGGATAGGAATTGGACCTGCAACCTCAGTGGCACATGGAACTCTGTAGTGGGGAAAGATCCTCTACCAATGCAAGTACCTCTGCAACTTGTAGTCTTAGAGAAGTGCCAGAAAGACAAAGAGGTTAAGTGACTAATACAGGGTCACACAGTCAGGATGTATCAAAGAGGGGACCCAAACCCAGGTCTTCTTGACTCTATAGCCTATTTTCTTTCACTAAGCCAGGATGCCTTTCACTCTTGAAATATAAATAGTGGGGGGTGGGGGTGGGGTGGAATATTAGCATCTCAGTTTAACTTGAATGATGTTAAAATATGCTTCATAGTTCTTATGTTACTTCATTCCTCCACACATCACAAATCAATAACAATAATGACTACATTGAGTAAATGGATGATTAAAAAAATTTATAAAGCATTTCCAACATGCAAGGAACTATGCCAAGCACTGAGGATACAAATAGAAAAGCGTGATAGTCCCCAGTCTCAAGGAGCTTACATTCTAGTGGAAAAGGCAACACAAATGGAAGGTTTTGGCCACGAGTCAGATGGAAAGGTCCCATGGTCCTTAGGTCCTTAGCAAAGGAGATAGTAATGCCTCTTTTTAAATATCATCCACGCTGATAAAATCAGTTTCTGGTATGAACCATCTGATAGTGCCAAGGACTTTGGCATAAGAACTTTTCTGGGTCTTCAGTAACTGTAGGTGTGCACCTGCAGGAATAGTTGCCAGGATGCCATCCCCACAAGGGTTAATTCCCAGGATGGTGGCTGCAGACATTGGATGAAGGCATTGCTGTTCCCAAAGCTCTTGGATCCAAGGTCTTCTGCTGTCTCTACTGATCTGAAGGGAGATGGTGGTCAAGATGGCAGTAGACATTTGTCTTGCCTGGCTCATGCTGCCTCATGTTGTAAGAGCTATTTTTATCTATGGACCTTAAAACTTGGTAGTTTTTTAATTTTATTATATATATATTTACATTGGGAGTGAGTATCTTTCTTTTTTTTAACAGGGGGAATGAGTATCATTCTCCCAGAGTGAGACCAGGCTACATCTCTCCTTCTAGATGTTCCCTTAAGGGATTAGAGATGTCTTTGTGTAATGCTATCAATTCATATTTCCATTCTATTGTGTTCTCCTTCTTCCTACAACATTAACAGCCAGTGATTACCACCACAGTTCCATTTAACCAATTAGCACCATTTAGCTTTTAAAAAGGGATGTTTACTTTGAAGATATAGCAAGAACAGGACTAAAAGCATTCATTTCATACATACACTCTTCCCTATACCATATGTGTTTCTGCAGAATGTACACTCAGATATAATGCAGTTTCTACACCACATTGCCAAGTTCACAACCAAATACTGCATCTCTGCTGGATGAGTCCTCCTCTTAGCTACTAGTTGACTGGATGCCAAAGGTCCCTCATTACTTCTCAGACCCTCAAAACTAGACCAGCTGGCTATAAACCCTAACTACTTCCAGACTTCTGCTGGCTCATTTTACTGACTTTTTGAAATTTATAAGGCTGTAGTGGGGGTGAAACAAGAAAAATAAATTTAAAGAGGTAAAAAGTAGAGATCTGCATTCCTAGATGGCCTCATATGGGCAGGGCCTGAGACCTCTGCAGTTCTAGCATTGCTTCTCACCAGAACCATGTTATGCCAGAAGAAATAAAACCAAGAGAGGGGTGATGTTCTGGGATAGCCGTCTTTCGATTGTTCTCCTCCCCCCAGTTCTGGCTATGAAGACAAACAAAGCATTTAGTTTACATACTTGTTTAGTTACAATCATGTGTTTAATCACCCAATCTAGAGCTGCAGTGATCATATTAATAACGCAAGTTGTAAAGATCACAAGATGATATGAATAGATGAAGAAAATGATTTGGACAAGATACAACGCATTTGTGTTTAAAAAGAAAGTGTTAACAAGTCCAAACCAGACTCACTTCTGGTTGGTCTCTGTCACAAGTCTTTCCCCCTCTCAGTATATCTCCTGTTCAGCTGTCAAATTAATCCTCCTAAAATACAAATATGACCATGTTGGTCCCTTAATTAATAAACTTGAGTGGCTTCCTATCACCACCAGGATCAAATATAAAATCCTCTGTTTGGCATTCATCACCCTTCACAACCTGGCCCCCTCCTGTCTTTCTGGTCTTCTTACACCTTACTCATATCATGTATTCTGTGGGGTGTATGGGGTGTGAGGGCTTGCTGAGCCCTTGTCAGAGCTACTCATCCACCTTTCATTTCCATCTGATTCACCCAACTCTCATTCAAGAAGTTGTATCATGGACAGCAGCTACACCCCAATAAACCATCTTAGAAGATGGGCTAAACCAGGTTGAGGGTAACCAACAGGTCTCAAACCCATTGGTGAGTTAGGGCAATGTCCACTCCAAGCATGTGAAGACTTCCCCCAATGGAATGGGAGAATGAGAATAATTTGTTCTAATGGCTTTGAAGGTAGCTGAAATTGGTGCTGTGGAGCACTTAGAGTTTGAGCAGACATCCAAGACACCACGGTCATCCACTACATGCTAGTCCATCACCAGTCATCCTGATTTTTATCTGGCCACTGGGCTTGGATGACTCTGAAAGAAAGAGTGAGACTGATGACTTTATGCAACTCTGCCTCACTTAAATCTAATTCACTTGAGAGTTAAGACATCGTTCCATGATGTCATTGGTCCTCTTTGAAATGGACAAAGAAAAACATCATATATTCTCCAATCCAGTGACACTGGCTTAAAATAATCCATGTCTCAACAACATTGGTATTTTCACTGGCTGTCCCCATGCCTGGTATTCTCTCCCTTCTTATTTCTGCCTCCTGGCATCACTGGCTTCCTCCTAGTACCACTTTCTACAAGAAGCCTTTCCTGATCCTCCTTAATACTAGTCTCTTCCTTCTGTAGATTATCTCCAATTTATACTGGAAATGGAAACAGTGTCACATTTTATGTCCTTGGGCTCCAAGATCACTGCAGATGGTTACTGCAGCCATGAAGTTAAAAGATGCTTGCTCCTTAGAAGGACGGCAAATCTGGACAGCATACTAAAAAGTAGAGACATCACCTTGTCAACAAAGGTCCCTATAGTCGTCAAAGCAATGGTTTTTCCAGTAGTAATACGTGATTGTGAGAGTTGGACTTTAAGGAAAGCTGATCACTGCAGAATTGATGCTTTTGAATTGTGATGCCGGAGAAGACTTTTGAAAGTCCCTTGGACAGCAAGGAGGTCAAATCAGTCAATACTTAAAGAAAACAATTCAGACTACTCATTGGAAGGACAAATGCTGAAAATGATGCTTAAATACTTTGGCCACAAAATGAGAAGACAGGACTCCTTGGAAAAGACCCTGATGTTGGGAAAGATTGAAGGCCAAAAGAGAAACAGATGACAAAGGATAAGGTGGATAAATACTGTCATGGAAGCAATAAACATGAGCTTGGACAGACTTCAGGAGACAGTAGAATATAGAAAGATCTGGTGTGCTATGGTCCATGGGGTCACAAAAAGTTGGACACAACTGAATGAATGAACAACAACAGCACCATCTTGTTTTTCAATAGTTGCTTTCAGGTTGTCTCCCCAATTAGACTGTGAACAATGGTTTGAGAACAGGGTCTGTCTTTGCCTTTCTTTCTATCCCTAGTTCTTAGGACAGCACCTGGAAAAGAGTAGATGTGTAATAAAAGCTTACTGTCTGACTCACATAAGTGGACAGAACAATATCTATCTCATCTCAGACCAAGAGCTAGCATGGTCTATAAGAAATGTAAGAGGACTTCACAATAAGGCCAGAAATAAAGTAATGATGTGTGTTAGCACCATTTTTGCTTGATATATTTCTGTAAGTTCTGTCTATACAATAAGACAAGGAAAAGTAATTGAGAGAATAAGTAAAGACAAAGAAACAAAATTATTGCTTTTTGCAGATAATATCATGCTTTTACTTAAACCCTAGTGATTCAACTAAAATTAATTGAAACAATAAGTTCTCTAAAATAGCAGGATATAAAATAAAACCACAAAATTCATCAACCTTTTTATTTATTACCAATAAAACCCAATAAGAAAGGTAGATAAAGACATTTCATTCAAAATAACTACAGAATGTCTTCCTAATATAAAGACAATACTACATACATTTATTTATAAATTGAGTGCCATACCAATTAAACTAACTGCATTACAAAGGCTGGATACAGAAAGAGGCAAATATGCTTGCCTCCAACTCAGTTTCTGCGTGACTGTGAATACCTTTCTAAAGCCCAAACAGTCTTGTGCCTAGACTTGGACTGCCCCTTTTGCGTTTCCTTTTCTGAGTTGGTGACTAAGCAGCAACCTCAAAATGGATATACTCAGGTGGTGACCTCATCAGTTCATAAAAATCCAAGGTTCTGGGATCATTGAGGGTAATGGTCAATTGCACAGGAGAAAGCATCCCAGCAGCAAGGAGAGTGTCTGTGTCAGAGAGGGTAACCACTACTGGAAAGAAGATTGGTCAGAGTTTGGCAGTTTTAAGAGTTAATTGAAAAAATGTCCAGGTGAGGAAATATATAAAATGACTAATTAGGAGTCTAGTAAATTGCTTTTTGTTATGATAAATTATTAGCCCTTCAGCAGATTGTAATAGTAGCCCCCACATCTAGCATTAAAGGATCACTTGGCTGAGTCCACAGGGGATGGGGCATGTGTCCTCTTCTGTACTTAGCTATACAGTTTGGACTGGGTTTGGTCCTGAAGAGCCTGCCTTTGGTGAAAGTGGGTTCCCTCTTCTCAGATCCATGGTCTCATTGAATCCCTCACCCCGGTGAGCTTGGGAGATCTAAGCAGCAATGGACTAAGCCAATCAAGTGTCCACACTAGTTCAACATCGGTATAGTGAGTGCTTAGGGGCAGATGGCTACCAAGATGCCTAAGGGCAAGACAACCCAGGTTAGAAACAGAGAAGATCAAAGTTTTTGTGCCAATTAATAGTGGATCAAGCCCATGTGTTACCTGGGAAAGACAGGGAGACTTGATTTTTAAAATAAATTGAATTTTTAAAAAGAAATAAATACTGAGCATAAAAGAATCACTACATGTATCAATAGAATCAACAGCCCTTAGTAACAACTTGTAATTATGGTACCAACAATCAGCTGGGAGGATCAGAGTGTAAAAGCAGTCTACAGAACAGTTAGTCATTTTGTATTTCCCCTCAGGTAGGCACCATCCAAATCACTCCTGGTCCACACTTTCTGCAAAACAGATCAGGCCTGGGACATAATTCTTGCCAGTGGCAGAATTTCTCAGATGTAGTAGTTTCTTTTGATACCAGCCTATTCCTGACATTGTTGCAATGGAACACTCCTCCCATTGGCATCTGAACTC
The DNA here is from genome assembly GCF_011100635.1 of Trichosurus vulpecula. Classification (NCBI taxonomy): domain Eukaryota; kingdom Metazoa; phylum Chordata; class Mammalia; order Diprotodontia; family Phalangeridae; genus Trichosurus; species Trichosurus vulpecula. The sequence goes on from NC_050573.1 coordinate 167,240,171, forward strand.
TTAAACCTTTTGAACTCACAAGGTTTTTGCCAGTCCTGGGGAGCTCCAGCATGGGACACCTTAGCCTAACATCAACAAAGAACAAATACAAGAGAAAGGCAACCCGAATCCAGGTTGAAGTTTGACTAGGCTAATGGCCACATAGCACCCAGGTGAGAGAAAGGGTTAATTTCCCCTTTCTATAACTGACAGCTGGGATATAGTCAGAAGAAGAAGGAGGAAGAGAAGAAGGAGGAGGAAGAGATGATGATGATGATGACAATGAATTCCTTCAGACATTCATGGAGTCGTCAGCTCTTCTCTCTTAGCAGCCAACTGGAGAGGTCTTCATCTTCTCAGAGAAAGAAAAATTGAAGCTTGGGGGCAAGAAAAACTTCCTGACCATTAGCCCCATCTAAAAGTATAATACCTGCCTCAGAAGGTAGTGAGTCCCTCTTCACTGAAGTTCTTCAAGCAAAAGTTACATGGTCACTTGCTGAGTATGCTACAGAAAGGAGATTTGGTGGGGGGATGTGGTTGGATTTGATGATCACTAATGCCCCTTTCAGCTTTGAAATTCCATAATTATATGTGTGTGCATGTACATATATATTGAACATATTGGTTCTTTTTCTCTTTTTTTGATCTTTAAGGGGCATAGGCCTAGTAGTGGGACTGATGGATTCTTGGGAGAGCTATTTGAAACTGTGTGAGATGTTACTAAATTGTTTATCCCCTTTAACCCAGCAATTCTATTACATTGACATATAGTCTAAGGAGGTCAAAGGCAGAAAGAAGGGTTTGCCATCTACTAAAATACACATAGCAACCCTTTTGTGCAAAAAAAGTAACAAAGTAGGTGGCCATTAACTGGGAATTGGCTGAACAAATTATGGTATATGAACTTAATAGAATATTACTGCAGTGTAAGATATGATGAGTATGAAGAAATCACAGAAATAGGGAAGTCAGAACTTTAATGGGAGCTAGGACCAAAGCTTTCTCCTAGGACAAAAACATCAAGGTAGTATGCTTGTTCCATACAGTAGTCCATAGGCAACTGCTGGATGCCTTGTGCCTTATAGTTCTCTGTTCATCTTCCCTGAATTTCATGAGCGCACTCCCTCAACCACCCCTAAACTTCCTCTCCTAAGGTCTGTCTTTCCCTGCAGCCCCTGGAAAAAGGGTGCTAGTCAGACTTCAGAGGGAGTAGGCTCCCCCAAGATGTCTGTGCCTGTAGTTCCTTGTGCCACTGCTGTCTCAGCCCCCAAAGGATTTTATTTGTTTGTTTCTTTTGTCTCAGGCAAAAGAATAGCTCTTGTGGGAAAATATAAATTGAAGCAGTGCAGAGAAAGCAGAACCAGGTGAATAATACACCTAGCTACTACAATAAAGTGACACTAAAAGTTAACTGATTACAGCCAATGACCAATATACAGACCAGAAGACTGATAAGTAAACACTTCCCATTCCAAATGTTTTTAAGGGCATTCCACTAAAGTATACCAGCTCTCCATCCACACTCCTTCATTCACCATAAGTCAATTTCTTTTTCCTTTTCTTTCCTTTCAGTTCCCTTCCTTTTATTTTCTCTTTCCTTTCTTCCTTCATCAATCTATTTCTCTCCTCTTCCCCACCCCAATGAGCAAATTGAAGAAAAACAAAAACAAAATATAAAGCATGTACATAGCCATATCATCTGACAAAAGAAATTCCCACACTGGTCATATCTAAAAACGTATATTTCTTACTGCATTTTAAATTCATCACTTCTCCATCAAGAGGTGAGGAGTGTGTCTCTCATCTTTATTCTTTTGCATTTGTGATTTATCATTGCCTTGATCAGAATCTAAAATTTTCCAAAGTTGTTTTTATCTATAATGTTATCATAGTATAGATTTTTCTAGTTCTGCTCACTTTGCTCTGCATCAGTCCATAGAGGTCTTCCTAGCTTTCTCTAAATCTGTCTACTTCATCATTCTTTATGGCAAAATGATATTCCTTCACATTCATGTACTACAACTTGTTTAGCCATTCCCCAATAAGAGGATACCTCTTTGAGTTCCAATTTTTGGCTCTCACAAAAAGAGCCACTATAAATATTTTTGTACACATAGGTCCTTTTCCTCTTTCTCTGATTTAGCTGAAGTATAAGCCAGGTCGATCTCTAGCCACTTTACAACCAACCCTAATTATGTCCTGATGCTCTTAAATAAGCCTATGTTCCAGCAAAATTGTACTATTAGCTATTTGCTGATCTTTTCTTGCATTTGCTCACCTCTGCGCATACATGAATACCCCTCCACACCATTGTCCCTTTCCAATTCTCCATTCATTCAAGTTCCAAATCAGTTGCCAGCTACTCCATGAAGACTTCTCTTATCCTACAAGCTCCTGTGGCTCCAAGAAGCTGTAGCCTGTGCAGCATCCACACCTCGGTAAAAACCACGTCGGCAGATGGGCGAAACCAGGTTGACAGTAACTGACAGAACTGAAATCCATCAGTGAGTTATGGAAGTGTCTACCGTAAGCAGGTGAAGTCTTCCTCCAATGGAACAATTTGTTCCAAGGCTGTGAAGGCAGCTGAAGCAGACACTGTGGAGCTTGGTCAGATGTCGAAGATGCCAAGGTCATCCACTACAACCCTGGGCCATCACCAGTTGTCCTCACTTTTGTCTTGCCACTGGGCTTGGGTGACTGGAAGAGAGAATGAGGTCAACAACTTTGTGCGAATCTGCCTCATTTAAATCCAATTCATGCTGGAGTCAATACATCACCCTGTGATGTCACTGGTCCTCTTTGAAAATGAAGCACAAACAATAATCCCACTAACTTAAAGTGGTCACTCCCTCCTCAAATTTTCATAAGGAATTTAACCTGAATTTCTCCTTGCTCCTATCAATCAGCTTGCGTCATACTTGTCTATGTAGTAGTCGTAATGTGAGAGGCCATGCGGCTATGAATGAATGCTAGATCTGAAGTCAGAGGACCCAGGTTCAAATTCCAGGTTTCCCACCTGCTATCCCTGTAACTCTGGGCAAGTCACCTGGCCTCTCTGGGTATAAATTTCCTCAGCTGTAAAATGAGAGGGTTGGACTGGACAATCTTCAATGGCCCTACCAGTTCTGAATACATATAAGCTCCCCAAAGGCAAGAACTCTGTGTGGGGGGAGGAAGGGGGAAGGTTCCATGTTTTTTTTTTTTTTTTATTCCCAACACCTTTCACAGTGCCGTATCCATAGTAGGCACTTTCTAAGTGTTCATTGAATAGACCTGAGTTTTCAATAAGCCTAAAGTGCTTCCTGGATCTCACCAAGAAAGACAGGTGCCTCCCTAAAAAAGGCTGGGGGAGGAGGCTCAACTGTAGCTGTGACTAATTTGCTGTGAAATGTTGCAGTGGCAACAATGGTGATGGATAAATGATGAGAAAAGAAAGTGAGCTAGTAAGAGTTAACTAGAAAATAGGGTTCCTTATAAGTTGATGCTTAAAACTCAAATTATTTTATTATTTGGAATTTCTCATGAGTGAAAAATACCATTCTTCTTGATGATACAAGTTTAAATGAAAGTAGTCATGATTTAGTTACAGATATTTAATTTTTTTTAATATCAGGCAGCTAGACGGCATAGTAGATTGCCGTCTACTCATCTTCCTGAATTCAAATCCAACCTCAGACACTTACTAGCTGTGTGACTCTGGGCAAGTCACTACACCTTGTTTGCCTCAGTTTACTCATCTATAAAATGAACTGGAGAAAGAAATGGCAAACTATTCCAGTATATTTGGCAAGAAAACACCAAGCGAGGTCATAAAGAGTCGGACACAAATGAAAATGACTGAACAACAATTTTTCAAAGAGCTCAAGGGATTTGGATATGACATTTGGAGCTTGATCAATAACTGCTTGATCAATAACCCATATGAAATGAATTTGGATGATTCTCCCCTCCTCCAGCTCAAACTGCTGCATTGTGTTTTTAATGAGTCATAAGGCAATATGGCATCATGGAAAAGCTTTGGATTTGCAGTTGGGAGACTTGTGTTCAAATTACAGACCTAGTCCTCATTACCTGTATGACTGTGATCACTTTATTTGCGTAGGTTTCTTCATCTGTGAAGTGATAGACAAGACAAGATCAAAGGTCCCTTCTAATTCCAAGTTCCATGATTCCCTGATTCTGCAAGGAAGTAGCAATTAGAGAAAAACCTAGGAAATTTGTAACTTGTATAGCAAGTACTCTCTGGGGCCTCATTGTCCCAGAACAGGGCTGACTTCCTTCTCAAGATTCTAGGGGTACCCCCTGAGGGATTGAGGTGTCTCTTCATTAATGCCATTGCCTCAAGCTCCCATACAGGGTATATTCCCTCCACTTTTAGCCACCAGTGATTAGTGCCCCTGTTCCAGTTAACCAGTTCTCATCAATTAGTTTTTAAATAGGGATATTTGTTTCAAAGATATAGCAAGCACAAAAGCATAAATATTTCGCCCCAGAACTTCGACAAACCCTCCTCCTCTACCCCATTTTTTTCTCTGGGGAGAATGGACTGAGATTTAATGTAGCTTCTAAGTAGTTTTAATCCCACCAAGTTCATGACCATGCATAGCATCACTACTGAATGAGTCCTTTGTCTCAGCTATTGCTGGGCTGCTCAAAGGTTGCTCCTCAGTCCTCCAGGCATTGATGCTGGACTGGCTGCAAATCTTGTCATGGATTTGACTCCCAGACTCCCAAATGGCTCACTCTCCTGGCCTTTCAAAACTCACAATGTCAAAACTCCCAGATTAATTTCCTTTACCTAAAATGGAAGAACAACACTGAGATAGGCAGAGAACTGAGGCCCATTTTCATGGGCTACATGTTGACCTCGGATGGGGAAAAGGTCCAAGGCCTCTCAGCATACAGCATGATTTCTCACCAGATGCTGTTGGCAAACAGAAAAATTCTAAATCAAGAGAGAGACCAAGGCTAAGGCCTTTTGAACACTTCTGGTTCCAGTTCTGCAGTTGCAGCCAATTAATTACAAAATATCTATATGTGCTCCAAAGTCTCTCCAAGGCATTTCCATTTTGTCATTATGATTCTCCCAGAAGCAAGCTCCCCATCCTCTTTACAAGGGGAATTTCATCAGTCAAGCATGCTGATGCACTATGTGCAGGCGCAAAAGAACTGGGCTTATGGGTCAGCAAGTCCTTAATTATACCTGTTAATATCCCTTGGTGTTGTTTCTGTTTGTCCTTCATTTTCAAAGAGGACCAGTGACATCACGGATGATGTCTTAACTCATGCGCGAATTGGATTTAAGTGAGGCAGAGTTGCACAAAGTCATCAGCCTCACTCTTTCTTCCTGAGTCAATGATGTCCAGTGACAAGACAAAAGTCAGGGCTGCTGGCATTCCCCGGGATGCAGTGGATGGTCTTTGATGTCTGACCAAGCTCTAAGCACTCCACAATGCCTACGTTAGCTACCTTCATGGTTGTTGGAAAAATTGTTGTTCTCTATCACCCATTCCACCAGGGGAGTCTCCCGTGCTTGGAGTAGGTACCTACCTAACTCACTGCTAGGTTTGAGGCCTGACAGTTACCCTCATCCTGGCTTAACCTGTCTGCCAACATGGTTTAGTAGAGTGTAGCTACTATACATGCTACAGTTTCTTACTTTTTTTGTTCTTTCTTTATCAACAAATATTTCTTAATATCACTAACCACTTGCTGGATATAGCATTGCTTTTGGTGCTGTATGCTTTGGGTCTGTTCCCTCTCCCCCTCCACTGCCTTGCCTGTCTCAGGGGATGGCTCTGCCTTGAGGTCTGCTCTTCTGATTGGTGCATGCTATAGCTTTTTGGAGCCTCAGGTGAGAAAGGGGTGAAAGGTAGACACCGAAGGTAGATGAGCAGTGTAAATCTATTACTGATGATTCAAAAGCTTCCCCCCAAATAAGTGAGATGTATTATGAATGAATACTGTGGGCAAAGGAAGCTGTTGGCCATTAGCAACTAATCTATGTATGGCTCGGTGGAATGAGAGCTTTGTCCCAGGTGTCAAGAGAACTAAGTCATCTTCATATCCTTAGCACCTAGCATAATGCTATGATGGCACATACGCACTTGATAAATGCTTGTTAATGAACTGATTGACAACTGGACAATCAATAATGTTCCTAACAGCTCAACAATAGCATATTGTAAGGTGTGTCTATATTATTTTTGTTGTCCTTTGTACTCAGAGAGGACCGGATGATGTCAGGATCGAGGTATAATATATCTGACTGTGGCTGATCAAACCCATAGGAGCTCAGAAGGCTCTACCACAGGTCAGCACAAACATCCCATATAAACATCTGGGATGAAGATGTTTCTAAATTTGCCCATTTCCCATTTCTTTTGTGCTACTGCAATTGTGCTTTTCTCATACAGCGCAGTGCCATCTTTGATGTGGGCACACCATGCTGGGCAGTCCTATGCCAGCTCCTATGTCTCACAATCAATACCAAAGTTCTCTTTTTTAATGCTTTTAAATTTTATTCATTTGTTTTTAGTTTTTAACATTCACCTCTATAAGATTTTGAGTTCTAAATTTTCTCCCCCTCCCTTTACTCCCTCCTAACCCAAGCTGACACGCAATCTGATATAGGCTATGCATGTACAACCATATTAAACATATTTCCACATTAGTCATGTTGCAAAGAAGGATTAGAACCAAAAGGAAAAACCATGAGAAAGAAGAAACAAAAAAAGAGAGAGAGAAAATAATAAGCTTTGATCTGCATTCAGATTCCATAGTTCTTTTTTCTGGATGTGGATAGCATTTTCTATCATGAGTCTTTTAGAATTGTCTTAGATTCTTGTATTGCTGAGAAGAGTTAAGTCTATCAAAGTTGGTCATCATATAATGTTGCTGTTACTATATACAATGTTCTCCTGGTTCTGCTCACTACATTTAGCATCAGTTCATGTAAGTCTTTCCAGGTTTTTCTGAAGTCCACCTGCTCTTCATTTCTTATGGAACAATAGCATTCCATTACATTCATGTACCACAACTTGTTCAGCCATTCCTCGGTTGATGGGCATCCCCACAATTTCCAATTTGAGGCCACTACAAAAAGAGCCACTATAAATATTGTGGTACATATGAGTCTTTTTCCTATTTGTATGATCTCTTTGGGATACAGACCAAGAAGTGGTATTGTTGGGTCAAGGGGCATGCACAGTTGTATTGCTGGGTCAAGGTGCAAGCACAGTTTTATAGCCCTTTGGGCATAGTTCCAAATTGTTCTCCAGAATGGCTGGATCAGTTCACAACCCCACCAACAATGCATTAGTGTTCCAATTTTCCCATATCTTCTCCAACATTTATCATTTTCCTGTTTTCTCATGTTAGCCAATCTGATAGGTGTGATATGAATACCAAAGTTCTTCAGAGAGACCTTGAGAGTGTCCTTGTACCACTGTTTTGGACCTCTGTGTGAGTGCTTGCTTTATGTGATGTAATAAATACATCTATATTATCTATCCATCTCTAGAAACCCTAAGTGTTCAGTCACTGAGTGGTGCAAAGCTCACCTAATTAGACAGGCCTTAAAGAAATCTCATATTAGATAAGTACGAATTTAAACCAAAAATGAAAAATATATTTCTAGTGTTCTACTAGTCTCAGCCTTTTTCCTGCTTATCTTTGCATTGTAAACTGTTCTAACAAGTACAAAATCTTACAGCCTCCAAGACTAACCTTAACACCCTATGATGACTCTGTCCTTCAGCTCTCATTTTCCAACCGGGGTCTATAGAGTGGAAGAAAGTGGAATGGAAACTAAACTGTTATATGAAACTACCTCTTTTCCCATAATGAGAAATCTTGCTCTAGGACCCTCACTTATGACATCATAAACCAGATCTTCATCTGGTTTAATGCATGCATAGCACAAGAGATATAAAGATGAAGACCTGACTTACTGTAATCCTGTCATATACGAGAATCCCAGGAGCAAGTTTCTCACTCTGGGGGCTTTAGATGCTCAGAGATTCAAAGTAGTGTTAAGTAGAAGTTCTGAAGGCTAAACCTCCCTTTCTTGGCTTTGCAGCCCCATTCCCACACTCTTCCTTCTTGGTAATAGATGGATGAGGTGAGAGCATAGCATTGCTAAGTGAAAAAGATTGAGTACCAATAACTTCCCTAAGAGCATATTGTTTGTAGGCAGAGAAGGATGACAACAAGGGTGGGAGCAGAGAAAAATAAATAACTGAATAAATAGAAGCAAAGAAACCAGGCCTCTATCTTTACAATCAATGGGAAGCACATCCCCAGTTAAGAGGAAGTGAGAGCCAGATATGGGCCTTGACCTTTCTAAACCAACTCCCTACTCACTAGTACGAAGGCTCTTTGGTCACCCTTGCCCTCATTTCCATTTCACACCTGTTTTCTATCAAGTAGAATTATGTGCTAATATGGGAGGGTGCTGATGGCCTATCTTGGTTATTAAACAAATGCCTTTAGTCCAACTTTGGTGACCTCCCAAAATGTCTTGAAAGTTGGTTCCCAATCCAGTAGAATGGGACATACGCATTATAAGTAGTGTTCTCATTCATTCTTGTCAAATAACAAATAAATCTTTATAGAGTTGTGGACTCTTGGCTTTCAATCAGAATCTAGGAAATGAAACCAAAGATGGCAATGCTTCAAAAACTAGCTAGAAGGATCTAGTTTAGAAAATGTTACCTGAAAAGCATGCTTTGAAAGGCTTCATTGGCCAAGCAGGCCAAAATGGGAGGCAACACAACATAATAAAACTATAAATGAGTCCCAGCTGTGTCCCTAAGAAGCCATGTCACCTTGGCTAAGTCACCTCATCTCACTGGTTGCCATTTGTCTTGTCAATGACTCTTACAGGTCTAAAATTCAGGACTACTATGAATTCACACTTCCAAAAGCATGGCTACTTCTTAAGTAAGATCTTAAGAAGATGCTGGTTTAGACATGTAGCACTCCTATGAAGATGCAGGAGAAAGATGCATAAATTCATTCAATATTTGACGGAAGAGAAATATAGTGACACTGAAGTATCTCCAAACTGGAGCAGAAGTCCCCTATTTTATTAAAAACAACAACACACAACAACAAGCCACAAACCTTTAGCAGCTTTTATAGATCAAAACCACTGTATCCTAAGGAATTCTATTTTTTTGAGGGACCTCTGTCAGGGAGGTCTTATATGTGGATTCTTTTTCCATCAGCAATTTTCTTCCATATAGCCTTCTAGACCATACTCTCTAATCTTCCTCTATCAGCTTCAGAACAGAATCAAGGATTTTGTTCTTCAACCCCAACTAACTAATAAACCCACATCTAACTTTCCATTTGTAATATAATTAAATATGTCATGCTTTTAAAGCATGTGAATGTGTGATCCACTCAACCTCATGCGGAAGGGGAGGCAGTTATATAACCATGTAGTCTCTCCATTTCTTTCTATTCTGCACTGTGACATCTTCAGTCCCCAAATGAAAATGAGAGCTGGAAAGAAAACGAGTAATATAACTAAATATGTCATGTGTTTTTAAAGCATATGAATGTGTAGGAGGACCATTCAACATGATGGGGAAGGGGAGGCAGCTATATAACCATGTAGTTTCTCCATTTTTCTCTGTTCTACCCTGTGACATCTTTAGTCACCAAATGAAAATGTGAGCTGGAAAGAAAATGAGTCAGACAATGGAAAATAATCAAGTCACTCAGGAGACATTTTTCCCCCCTAAAAGTGAGTATTGCTATTTTTCCTGATAGGCAATATGGGATATGGAATAGATGGCCAGCTCTGGAGTCTGAAGACCTAGGTTCTGAGTCCTGCTTTGATACATACTGGCTGTGTGACCATGGGCAAATTACTTTACCTGTTAGTACCAAAGTTGCTGATCTGCTTTGGTGGAGGGAGTGTCCACACTTGCTAAATCAAGGAATCCCAGGTTTAGGCTAAAAGAACTTTTTTTTAATGGGTAAGGGATACAAGATATTTACCTTCAGTCATGAAAAGTTCATATTCTATAAAATGAAATAAGTCCAATATCCCCTTTAACCTTATCTGAAGTCTCTGAAGACTAGGATGAATGAAATTTAAATCAAACAAAACAATAACATTGTTTACCAAAGCAATTGCTGATGAATTATTTGGGTAAGTTCACTCACTATGATATCAAAAAGGAGTTATAACTAAGCCCATCATAAAGTAAAAATTATGCATCAGATAAGACCCTTCACTAGCTGCTCTGAGGTCCACCTTCAGGGATGTAGGTCCTAGACAAGAGCCATAGTGTAATCCCCCGCTTCATGTCACCAAGACAAACTTGGATTAAAATGAGCATCAGGGGTATCTCTGAGGAGGAAGAGAAGAGAAAGAGATGTCATAAAGCAGTGGTATGCAGCCTGGGAAGTGTCTGAAAAAGGACAAAGAGCATTGTTACCAGGCAGTCATTCAAGATCCTTTGGTGGTGGTTAGGCTGAGGAGGAGAGAACATGGGCTACTTGTATTTGTATTGGGTATCCAAAGGATACAAAGACAATGACACAGTATCTTTTCATTTTAGCCCATGTAGGAAGCCACCATTTTCTTAATCCCCATGCTCAGAGCCCCTCCAAGTCACCAATCGTCCTCCTGGTCTCTGTGGAGCAGAGGCCCCCAAAGTGCCATCAGGTTCCTAGGTGATCACCTTCATTTGTCCTTTCTTAGGGAAGCCTCTGGAGGCCTTACTAAATGATTGCTTCTGAGTACAAATACCTAAAAGTCAGAATTCCACTTCCCAAAGACATCACTGCAGAAGACACATTCCCAAGCAGCATAAGACAGATTGATTACACCCATTGGTTCCTGGTTACATATCACAGCTCTTCCACTGGCTCTACCATGAAGGTCTTTTGCAATAGCAAGGGTGTAAAGGTTTGTTTGGTTTTACCCAACTACTTTTGTCCTTATTTCTTTTTAGAGCCTGTTACAAGGAATGACTTAATAGGTTGGGAAAGGGAGGTAATATATTCCAAAATGGGTGTAATAGAGTAACAAAAGGCATTAGAAAATTTTTAAAAAGAAAATAATTTCCCCATGGACATAATTGTGAAAGACACTTCCATTCCCTTTCCTCTAATTTGTTTATCATGTGATTTTTTTGAATGTGTTGAGTATCCTCACTGAATGGCCATTACCTCCCTCAAAGTGAGAACCTGAAAAATCCTTAGCCTAAAAGGGCCAGGGTCTCCCAATGAATCCTGGGCCATCTCCAGTGATCCTGATGAACATCAGGACACTGGACCCAGATGGCTCTGGAGGAGAAAGTGAGGCTGGTGACTTTACACAGCTCTCTTCCACTCAAATCAAAGTCAACTGAAAGTCATGTCATCATTTCCCTGATGTCATGGTCCTCTTCGAGAACAAAGGACAAACACAATTGCAGTATCTAATTTAAGATGATCATTGAAACTCATGTTTTGCCAAAGCTCTTTCTATTTTCCCCTAATATTTACGTAAATGTAATGTAAATGTTCTTCTTAGGTCTTAGAACACTAGATTATTGAGTTTAATTATTCAAATATTTGCTTATTTAATTTGCTCCACTGCTCTATTTTCCCAATATCAAATAGTTTTGATGATTACCATTTTGTAGTGTAATTTGAGGCCTGGAAGTATTATTCTTCTTTGGTTCCTACCTTTTCTTTTGTTATTTGTCTTAATATTTTCAATCTTTTGTTATTTTATCTAGCTCCCTAAAGTATCCCCTTGGTAGTTTAATTGGTGTAGTATTAAGTATGTAAATTAATTTGGATAATATCATCATTTTTATCATATTGACATGGCCCAAACATAAGCAATAAATATCCCTCCACTTATTTTTAATTGTTATTTCTTTAAAATGTTTTGTAATTATATTTATTGAAGCAATGAGTGTTTTTGTGTTCCAGATATTTTATGCATTTTATAGCCATTTTTAATATTATTTCTCTTACTATCATTTCTTCCCAGATTTTTTTATTGCTATATAAAATGCAGAATATTTTTGTGTATTTATTGCATAACGATATTAATTATGTCAACTTGTTTCTTTGCTGATTCTCTGAAGTTTTCTAAGTAAGTCATCATGTCATCTATAGATGTGGGCCTTTAATTGCTTTCTCACTACTTGCTCCTATTAGCATTTTTAGAACCATGTCAAAAAATAATGAGTAAAGATCCTGAGTTACTGCTATATTTATTGGGAAAGCTTCTATTGTTTACCCATTGTGAATAATGCTAATTTTTGGTTTGAAGTATATACCTTTTATCAGATTTATTGTCAAAAGATTTTTCTGAATCTACTGGGTAAATATTTTAATATTACTAATTATATTCCTTGTTTTCCTAATGTTGAACCCTTCTTTCATAGGTAACATAATGTAGATTTATCAGAGAATAATTTGGGGCATATGTTGCCATGGTTCTTTTTGCTTGTATTTTATTTAAGATCTTTGAATCAATATGAATTAGTGACTTTTGCCCATTGTTCTCTCTTTGATTTCTCTTTCCCTAATGTGGGTATTAGGAGTATATTTGTCTCATAAAAAGAGTTTGATAGAATGTTTTCTTTCCAAATTTTTGAGAATAGTTAGTATATGATAGGTATAAATTGTTCTTTAAATGTTTAATAGAATTAACCTGTAAATTCATCTGAATTAGTACTGCTTCTCCTTTCCCACCCCATTTTGTTTTTGTTGTTGTTGTTGTTTACATCCTTTTCAATTTAATTTTCTAAGCTGGAGTCCTTTAAGATCTCTAGTTCATGTTCCATTAATTTGGGTATTTTGTATATTTGCAGATAATGACCTACTTCTGTTAAATTTGCATTTGTTAACATATGATTGTGTATACCAGATTGTGATCATTCTTTTTGTTTCTTTGTGATTCCAACTTTGTTTTTGTCATTTGCCTTTCTCCTCCCTTTATTTTTTTATTAGTTTAGCTAAAGGTTTATCAATACTGTTCATCTTTTCAAAGAACCATCTCTTGTTTTTGTTTATTTCTATAGTCTTTTTGTGTGTTTTTTTTTTAAATTTCATCTGTTTCTCCCCTAATTTTCAAGTTTTTTCTTTTGTGCTTATTTTGGGTTTAATGTGTTAATTTTCTGGTGTGTCTAAAATTGCATATTCAACTCATCAATCCTCTCTTTTCCCATTTTGTCAATGTATGTTTTCATACATTAACAAAGCATTGACATTAAAGAGGCAGTATGGCATGGTGGGTAGAGAATAAGCCTTGAAGCCAGGAAGCTTTGGATTCAGGTCCTACCTCTGATCCCTAATGGCTTTGTGACTGGGCAAGTCTTTTAACTTCTCAGTGTTCTTGGCAATTTGCTAAGATGATTAGCTGTAGAAAAGGTCCCAACCCGCTTTGGTAGAGGCATTTCTTTATGCCAATGAAATTACAGGTCCAGTGCCTATCCTAGTGTTTTCGGACCTAATTTTTTCCCCTTAAATACTGGTATAGCTATATTCCAGAATCTTTTTCATTGTTATTTCATTATTGTTCTCTTTCATATAATTATTATTCCTATAAATTGTTCTTTGGTCCAATCATTATTGGTGATGGTACTTCTCATTTGGTTCTGTATCTTTGCTTTCTATTCCCTGTATTAATTATTCTTTTACTGCATTATGGATTTGGAAAGAATGTATTTAATATTTCTGATTTATTACATTTCATTGTAATTTCTACATACCCTTGCATATGTTCTGTTTTTTGTAAAGGTATCATGGGCTGCTAAGAAATACATATATAATTCAATATTTTCATTCAAAAGATGACAAATCTTCAGCTCTAACTTCTCTAATAATTTGTTCAGGTTTATATTTATTTTTTTTAATTTATTTACTTATTTGTTTTTAGTTTTCAACATTCAATTCTATAAGATTTCGAGTTCTAAATTTCCTCTACCCTCCCCGCCCCTCTCCCCCCTGCAAAACCTCCTTTTGGAGAAGTTTTATCTTCTTTCTTATTTCTCTCCCATTCTAGTCCTTTCTTAATTATTTTCTCTATGTTATGGGCTATTTACCCTCTTACTTATTCCTTTTAATTTTCTCTTAAGTCCTTGATGTGGCTAGAGTTTTTGAAGTGCCAAATTTAAATTTCCCTCTCTATCCTATTTCTGTTACTACATTCGTGGATCTTACCTTTTCCTGCTCCCCCTTTTTTTCCATTATATCTAATTCTTAGAAACATTGTTTCACAAAGGAAGCAGCGTTGAGTGTAAGCAGTATTATATTTTAGAAGTTACTCTGCTTCTTGAGCCTATCCTCATCATGATAATTCACTTCTAAGACCAAGTTATTCTATCATTGTCGTATGTCTGTCTTACCAGCCTGGTTGCTGAGTGCCTTTGGAACTCAAAATCCTTTTTCCTGGGATGTGATGTAATCTTGATGGATTCAGCCCCTTCTTAGAGAAGATATTATCCCAGGTAAACCCTCTACCTTTTACCATAGACACACTCTTCCTCTAGCTATGGGAGGAGGGGAATGGGGAGAGGGAAAAGACTTTACATTCTAACATTGTGGGCATTATTTCTTTTCCCATTCCAGGGCAAGATTTCCCTTTATTCTGCTCATCTTTCTTTTGTTCTCCCAAGATTTCAAATGCCTTTCTTTACTTTAAGGGTCATCTTTTTTTTTTCTTTCATGATCAGACTCAGCTTTTCAGGATGTGTTATTGTGGGTTGTAGCTTAAGTTCATTTGCTCTTTGGAATATAATTTATTAAAAACCTCTTTATTATACTTCTCCATTGTTTTCTGTGATTCTATTGCCCATAGGGTATGACTTTATTTCATAGCAGAAGCTCTTTCTTCTGGGTCTTTTCAAAATTTGCTCTTGGTTATTGAAATTGCAAAATTTCATCATTACATGTCTTGGAATTTAAAGAGCGGGAATTTTCCCTGGTGGTGATCTGTGATCTTGATCGATCAGTACTTTGTGCTCCATATTCAAAAGCTCTGGGCAGTTTACTTGTATTGTTTCCTATCATATGACTTTGTAGTTTTTGGATGTATCATGTTCTTCTTGGAGACCTGTGAACTTGAAGTTACCTCTCTCATCCTACCTTCGAGGCCATTTGCTTTTGTTTTTGTTGAGTACACTGAGTGCCCTTTTTCTCTTCTGTCAAATTTTCTTCAACTTCTATATTTCCGTATTTCACATCTATCATTCTCTCTTTCTCAGAGCCTCTACTTTTTGAGATTGTCCATAACATTTTTTATGTTTTGCCCTGCTATTGGTGTTTTTAAATTCTTCATTTCTAGTGCAATTTCTAATGTAATTTCACTGTTACTAGCTTATTTTAAAAACTATCTTTTGAAACATACTACCATGTCTTGTTACTCTATGATCTCTGGTGAAATCACAGGATTTTCTTTTTTTACATCAGGAAACTTTGGTTCCTTTTCTTTCATTGCATAAGTATTCATTGTAACCTGGCCTCTTTCTGCATTTTCAATCATTTTTCTTCCTGTCTTCATGAGCCTTTCTGTTGTTCTACCTGCATGAAAGCTAGATTTTTACTTAGACATTCTTCCTTGACCTTATATATAGCCTTTCGGCCTTTCATTATATTCCTAGTTACTTGTCTCTGGTTTCCCTCTATACTCTTTGGCTCTTTCATCTTCTTCTCCTTTTGCATAGACCCCACCTCATTTAATGCTATATGTCCTCGGCCTCCTTGCCCCCATGCCAAATAAGTTGGGAGGTGAGGATAGAGTGATCTGATGTTTTTTAGTGAGATTCTTACCTTATTTGGTGTGTTTATTTTCTTATCTTTTGGATTCAACTTTAGTTACTCAATATCTGGTTTTAAAGTTGAAGTTTACACATACCATCTTGCTAATCATGTGATCCTACTCCCAGTGGTAAGATTGTGTCATACACACATATGTGTGGGTACGTATATATCTCAGTACATTGCATATATGTGTATATTTTAAAATCTCATCCTCCCACGGACAGGTTACTCTGGTATCAAAATGAATATAATCAGCAATCTTCTGTAGTCATCCAACATCAGTCACCAGAGTAATTGAGTGAGTGAGTAAGCAGCTTAGGGGCCCAGAGCACATGAGAAGCTATTTTTCATCTGAAATCTTTCAGCAACCTCATCCAACACTGTCACCTTTAGGAACACATGGAATGGCCCCACAAAGAATCGATAAGGTGGGAAGGGAAAACACTTTTTACAAAACATTCTATGGGTTTGTCATGCCCACAAGGCATATTTTAAAGTCATGTCACCAAGATGAGTGCTGAATCGGCATCTTCAGGTCGCTGCCCTTAGACTTCCTCCTCTACCTTGCAGAATCACAGAATGTCGGAGCTGGAAGCATCTTGCAGATTCTCTAATCCAGCTTCTTAATGTTACAGATGAGAAAACTAAGTCACAGAGAAATGATATGACTTACTTAAGGTCACACAGCTAATAAACAGTGGGATCGGAATTCAAAAACCAGAATTTATGACTTCTATGTCGAGCACCCTTTTCCACAATATTATATTATTTCTTAAAATAGGTTGTTAAGTGTTTGCTAGTATGTCTCAAAAGAAATGTCTTTCTGAAAGGCTAATAAGCCACACACATGATTCATGTTCACTCTGTAATCATGGTTTGCTATGGAGTGCTCATTGCGGTTTTTTTCCTTTAGACCTTTTAAAGTTACATAGCCTTTACATCCAAAAATGAAAATTCATGGACTCTTTTTGTCTGCTCCTTATCTGGATCTGGATGAATCACCTGGATTATATTTTCTGTATATAGCAATATTTTGTGCTATTTGATTTTGGGCCTCGTCTTAGATTATACTTAAAACCAAAGGGCCATTAGAGGTTTCAGATGAGAATGTAATTTGGGAACAGAAAAGAGAGGAATCGAATTCAGAAATCTCGTAGTTACATAAAAATGCCCCAAATCTAGCTTCACTTGTGAAATCTGCTTTCAAAGAAAACGTGGAGCATGGTCTGAAAAACCCTCACTAAATAAACCTTCTTTCTTGGGATGTCCCTTTTGCAGTTATGGCTGGGACAGAAGATAGACATCAGAAATCTAAGCGATGAATTACTAGATATTTTACAGCCCTGTCTTCAGTACCTAAGTGCAGAGAAGGAGAGACGTTGGAGGCTGAGAGACTGGGATGTGGGTATAGACACACTCCTGCCACCTTATCAGAGGGTGGATCCAAATGAGTTTCAATGGTTTAGACAATGAAACTCACCTGGGTGTGTGTGGTTTGCTTTGTTCTTCAGGTTTAAATGTACTCCAAAGTCAAACTGAAACCCTAAGGATTGAAATTTTATAAGAGGCCAACCCTTTAGTTATGTTTGCCCCATGTTCATGTGAACTGAAACCAATGGGCTTCTCACAACCCCAAATGGACCTTATTTTTACATCTTCTATAGAAAGATGGTCCCTATAGAGAACTAGCCAAGTTGGCACAATGAGCTTTTGGTCAATGCTAACACAAAAGGAAGGTGTCAAAAAACTAAATGTGAATACTGTACTTTCTGATCTAGTCTCATTTGCTGGAATTTTAATTAATTTAACATTAATCTATAATCAAATCATTTCTCACTGAGAGACAGAGACACACACACACACACACACACACAGAGAGAGAGAGAGAGAGAGAGAGAGAGAGATCTAAACTGGCATAATCCTCTATGACCTCTGACATGATTTTGCCCAAGATGGTTTCAGGTAACATTGAAAGAAGATGCCATAGGGCATTCATTGCAATATTGATACTAAATTATTGGTCCCCCTCAACGGGTAAACAGTATGGTGGGCATAGGGAAAGAGCATTCAATTTAGGTCAGAAGATCTGAGTTTGACTCCCACTTTTGCTGTCAGCACCTAGGCCATCTAGGTTTCTTCATCGAGATAAATAAGAGGTTTGAACCAAGGTACCTTTCACTTCTAAATCCTGCAACTCCACTGTGCCTTCCATACTTATTGTCCTCATCAGCTTAAAGCTGAATTTCAGAGGGAAGGGATTAATCAATCAATCAACAAACACTTATTAGGTGCCTACTATGTGCCAGCACTGTTCTAAGTAGTAGGAAGGGAAAAAACCAAAGAGTCAATATTCCAATATATACCAATATAGGATAAATAGAATTGAAGATAATTTACCGTAGGAAATGACCGTGGGAGGGCTGATAATCCTCACATATTGGGCAATCGGGTCAAAGAAAAGATGTGAAACATGGGGGAGGGACTGTTTTTGCCCAGCAGGACGTGTTGGAACCAAGTGAGCCATGATCCCAAGGATAAGAGATGAATCTGGGTGCCGGGGGAGGCGGGGTGACTGTTCTGAATTTGCCGATGAAGCACTGATTCTTAGAAGGTGGGGAGGGCAGCTGCCATAAAGGAAGTCACACGGCAGAGCCACCACAGGAATGCCACACGTGGCGAAGAGAAAGGGGGCTCAATACCCAAGTGTTCAGAATAGGGTTGCATAGCAAGAGCTGGAAAGGACCTCAGAGCCTACCCAGTCTGACTTCCCCGCTGCTGCACATAAGGAAATAAGGCCAAGGGATATTAAGAGACTTGCCCACACAAGGAATCAGCATCATAGGTGAGATCTGAATCCATGTCCTCTGACTCGAATGCTGGGCTCTTTCCACTGCACTACGCAGCCCATTTTAGATCTGAGCTCCGATTTTTCTGTCTGAATCACAGTCGAGAAATAGAGGACCATAGGTCTAGAGCTTCCTAGATCCTTGTGGTTCCTGGCAAGCAATTAGAGTTAAGAGAATAGTATGTGCAACCACAGCTAGGTGAGGCAGAAGCTAGGCGGCACAGTGGATGGAGTACTGGACCTGGAGTCAGGGAGACCCAAGTTCAAATCCAGCCTGACACTTACTATTGAGGTGATCCTAGGCAAGTCACTTAACCTTTATTTGCCTCAGTTTCCTCAACTGTAAAATGGAGATAATAAAAACATCTACCTCTCAGGGTTGTTGTAAGGCTGAAATGAGATAATATTTGTAAAGCCCCTGGTACGTAGTAGCAGGCACTATATAAATACTTATTCTCCAACACACCCACCTCCAACTTTGTTCAGTCATTTCTGTCATGTCTGACCCTTCATGATCCCATTTGGGGTTTTCTTGGCAAAGATACTGGAGTGGTTTGTCATTTCCTTCTCCGGCTCATTTTTACAAATGAGGAAAATGAGGCAAACAGGGTGAAGTGACTTGCTCAGAATCACACAGCTAGTCAATGTCTGAGGCTGGATTTGAACTCAAGAAGATGAGTCTTCCTGATTCCAAGTCCAGTGTTTTAACCACCATGCCACCTAGCTGTCTGAAATGCCCCCATTCTAATGAACGGCAAATCTGTTGAACCATCTCGCTTTAACCCCTTTCCTATATATGAGCTACATTTTTGTGTCTAGAGAGGCAGTGACCTAGAAAAGGGGCCTCTTCTTTGGTGACTCAGAATTACACCACTCTTAATCTCTAGCATCCTTCCTGGAAAGTTGAGGCAACAGGATACTGTGGGAATGAAGGAGGATACCAGCCCCAGGAAATATTGTGCCCTTTTCCCTTGTGGAGATAATATTGCTGTTGTTCAGTCATTTCGGTCACAACTGCCTCTTCATGACCCTATCTGGATTTTCTTTGCAAAGATACTGGAGTGGTTTGCTGTTTCCTTCTCCAGCTCATTTTACAGATGAGGAAACTGAGGCAAACAGGGTGAAGTGACTCGCCCAGGGTCACACAGTGAGTAAGTATCTGAGGCCAGATTTGAACTCAGGTCTTCCTGATTCCAGGCCCAGCTACCTGTCCTACCTCCAACTGGATTTAGTTAAAGAGAGAAAAGTGAGTTTTGTCATTGCTCTTGCAACACCTGGGTTTCAATATGTCCCTAGGGGTAGCCTATGCCCAGTGGGGTGTCAGGTATTAGGTTAGTAATACAATGGTTCCCAAGTAGGGGGAGGTCCCCGTCAGATCTAGTGGCAGTAATTTTAACTCACTAAGCTCCTAAAGATCCCTTGTTACTCAATGCAAGTATCTATCTAGAGCTATTAATAAACCTCAACTGGGTACCAGTATTTCCTAGAACTAACAGGCAGAAATGAAGACACAGGACATTTTAGGAGGATATTCTTCTCTGAACTACCCTTCCTCTATTTCTCACTCCACCTAGCCATCCTGAAAGCTACCGATGGAACCCGCCCAGTAGCTGTTTGCCACTCTCTCGGATGGCATGGCTCAGAATACCAAAAACTCACGAGGAAGTTGAGCAGACACCTTAAGCTCCTTCCGTAGAAACTCAGATGGACCTTCTGCATTACTGATTCCATGGGACTGAGTGACTCAAGCCAGAGATATTAGTCAGTCCCCTCACCCTCAGCCTATTTTTGTACAAAGCTCCACCAAGAAACTCGGACGGACTCAATATGATGCAGATGAGCTATTTCTAGAAAAGTATACCTCCCCATGTACCGTCCCTAAATAGGGACAATGATTTTTAAAGAAGCTCATGTCAGGCCTGGTAATATCAGCCAATCAGGTTTTTCCACATAGTAAACTCAAATAGTTTGCGGGGAGAGGGAGGTCAATCAATGCAATAGCCTAGGAGAAAGCATTTTCCCTTATGTCAACCATTAAAGTATCACTCTTCTTAGAATGAAAGATGGCTAAGCATGGTGGTTTGGTTTTGTTTTACTGGACCTGGAATTTCGTCTTATGGAGGGAACTACCTCCACCAATGTAGGTTAGCACCTCCTCTGCATGTTATAGTCATAAATAGTTGCCTAGGGCATTGCCTAGGTATGACTTGTCTAGGGTCATACAGCCGGTGTGATCAGACTTAAATTTAGGTCTTCCTAACTGCAAGACCACCTAAATACGTTATCCCATGGCTATCTTTTGTGATTTAATCCAATGATCTTACCGGACACAGTCTATATCTTCCGGAAAACTTTCTCAAACTAACTTTTCAGACCTATAAAGACGATGTCAGACTCACCTATACTCACATTAAAACACCTGTGATTATCTAGTTTACCCCAAACATTTCATATTTGTTTTCCTATTAGAGTTTAAGCAAGGGAAAAAATAGCAATGATTTTTGGGGTTTTTTCCCCTTTCATCTAGATCCCAAAGACCTCTGGGGGAGATGCTCCATAGACTTGGTACTTGGTGATAGACTAGTTTGGAGCTCAAAGGCCTTGTTCTGTGTGTGTGTGTGTGTGTGTGTGTGTGAATACAGACTAGCTTCCTAGAGAAGCAGGACCCTTCTAGTTATTGTTTCTCTTTAGGCAGCCTTCTACTAGGTAGTAGAATCCATTCTCATGACGCAATCTACAGGAGACCTCTCAAAGCACAGCCACTATACACTTATCTGGTGCCTCCATCAGGAGGGTTTCACAAACACTAACTTGTGGGGAGCTCCAACACAGAAAGAGACAAACACAAATAGAAAGTGGTTTGCTCAAAATCACACAGGAAGTGAATAGCAAACCCAGGGAAAGGATTAGGTCCTGACTCCCAGGTTCTTTCCGGACTGATAGAACAAAGAGTCAGATTTGTAATACCAAGGGAGACACCCATGTTACTGTCAATAACCCACCATACCTAAGTAGACAGCACATAACTGTGGCACAGTATAAAAAGGGCTAGATCTGGAGTCTGAAGACCCAAGTTCTGATCCCAGCTCTGCTATTTATGACCTGTGTGACCTTGGGCGGTTACTTCTCTCTAAACCTCAATTCTCTCATTTGTCAAATGCAAGATTGGACTGGATGACCCCTAATGTTTCGTCTACTTATAACACTATGATCCTATTATCGTAGTGACAAGAGTTTCATAGGATACCAGACTTAGAGATGGAAGTTCTTAGATAGGTATAAAAAGTAAGAGATATAGACACATGACATAGGGATTCAGAGTGGGGAAAGACCATCTTTCTTTACTAATTCATAGGAACCTATGACTTAGAGCTGGAAAAGAACCCAGAAATTCTCCAGCCTAAGGGTTCTTAACCATTTTTGTCATGGACACCTTTGGCAATTTGGAAATTGTGACACAATTCAGACAAAGAAAGCAACTGTTTTCATCAGGACCCAAAAGTCTCACTCTGGATGCTGGTCTGCTTTTGGTTCAGTAACGGGGCTATGGCTGTGGGGACGTGGGTGTGGGCAAGAATGTTTGTTCAGTTCTAGAGCAGTACTGGAGTGATCTTACATTGCCTCCTACTTTGCCTTTAAAATTCATCATTGCTATTGACATCACTTTTCCATCATCATCATCATAACTGATTATGTTAGCCTGATGTGCAAGTCAATCAGAGTTCAGCTCTGAATTAAGAAGTAGAGAAAGTGACTACAGAAGAGACTCATGTTGCGGAGATACAAAGGTGTAGTAGGAGAGGTATCAGTTTTATGTAAGCTGGGCTGATTTCCATTTAAAGGGCCAAAACACGTCTTCGGGATTTGGTTGATCCAGGGGACTAGGGCTGGAAATATTGAAGTGGCTTCCTTTTCTCTTGTGGGGAGTTGGTGTAGTTAGTAGGATTCCTTCAGGAAATGTCCTTCAGGAAATCCTTTTGCCCTGCTAAAACTTAGAACATTGCCAAAATACCCCAATCTTATTTGGTCATTTCAAGTCACCGAAATCTCTGAATCTAGACTTGAGTTTGTCTAGGGCAGACGTTCTGAACCTCTTTTGTGTCATGGATACCTTTGACAGGCTGCCAAAGCCCATGGATCCCTTATCAAAATAATGTATTTAAATATATAAAATAAAATGCGTAGAATTGCAAAGGAAACCAGTTCTACTGAAAAAAAATTATCACACTCCAGATTAAGAACCCCTGCAACCTTCAGCATGGGTCCAAGGTTCCCCCTACAGTGCTTGGGTTGTTCTAATAAAAGAGGACCATTCTATCATTTGAAGTTTGTTGTTTGCTTTTTTAAATAATTTTTGTTAATATAGCTTGTAATTTACATCATCAGAATTTTTCCAAATATTCTTCTCCCTCCCAGAGAGCCATCCATATAACAAATAATATTTTTTAAAGAAAAAAATAAGAAGAAATAAAAAAATCAGCAAAAACCAATCAGTGCATGAAAATATGTACAATATTTTGTACCTCTATGGACCTCCCACTTCTGCAAAGTAGTAAGAGTTGTGATGTCTTCTCAGAATGGCTTTGGAGCCATTCTTATTCTTTGTAATTTTGCAAAATTCACTTTTGATTGTTTTGTGGTCATCCTTACCATTTTCATTATTATAGTCATTATATATTATTTTCTTCACTCTGCTTATGCCAGTCTGTAGTTGATCACGTAATAATGCCATGCTTCTCTGTATTCATCATATTCAACATTTCTTGTTATTGGTCAATCATTTTCAGTCACATCTAACTCTGTGACCCCATTTTGGAGTTTTCTTGGCAAAGACACTGGAGTGGATTTCCATTTCCTTCTCCAGCTCATTTTACAGATGAAGAAACTGAGACAAATAGGGTTAAGTGACTTGCCCAGGATCACACAGCTAATTAGTGTCTGAGGTCAGAATTGATCTCAGAAAGATGAGTCTTCCTGATTCCAGGACTGGCACTCTATTCACCATGCCACTAGCTTCCCTCCTCTATTTCTTACAACATAGTAGTAATGATAATTAGTAATGATAATTAATAATAATAATAGTTAGCACTTACTAAGGTTTTAAGGTTTGCCTAACCTTAAAGTGTTCATTATCTCAATTGAGCCTCATCTATCAATAAAGTATGTGCTATCATTTTCTCCATTTTACGTATGAGGAAACAAAATCTCCGAGAGGTTAAGTCACTTGGCATGGTCACACAGCTAGTAAGCTATGAGGAAGAATTTGAACTCAGGTCTTCCTGACTCCAAATCTAGTGCTCCATTATATTCGTGAACCAAAATTTTCTTAGTCATCCCCCAATCAATAGAAATCCACTTTGTTTTCAAATCTTTGCTACCATAAAAAGTGCTGCTATAAATATTTTGGCATATATAAGGATGTTCTTCTTATCAATGACCTCACTAGGGTATAAGTCTTGTATTAGAATCTCTGGGTCAAAGGTATAGACATTTTAGTAACTTTTTTTGTATAATTACAAAATACAATGGTTTTATTTGTCTACAACTCCACCAACAATGCACTAGCGTACCTATCTTTGCCTCCACCATTGACTATTCCCGTCTCTTATCATCTTTGCCAATTTGTAGAGTGTTAAGTGAAACCTCAAGGTTGTTTTGATTTTCATTTCTCTTATTATTTGATATTTTTATCTTTTCTTTATTTTAAGATCTTCTTCCAGGACTGCCTACACTAGGCTTCTCAAATCCCCCAGTCCTGAGGTCTTTAGAAATATCCTTAAAGACATTTGTGTGGTAGAAGGTTCTTATGAAGATTTGAGGAACTTTGCAACCAAAAGGTGGCTATAGTAGGAGTGGTATCTGTTTTAGGAAGGCTGAACTGCTTGTCCTTTAAGGGGGTAAAAAGACCATCCATGGGATTTGGTTTGTCCACGGAACTGGAGCTTGAAATTTTGACTTTCATATCACTTGAGGCATAAAAATTTCAGTCTGTGGAGGGTCAGTGTATGAGAGATTTAACAGAATTGGCAATGCCCAAGGGGATGGCTTTCTGATCTAGTGTTACCATGGAGGATACAGAGACATAGGGGAGCAGTATCCATTTAAAGAAATCATAAGCATCTATCCTTTTTGGCATCTATATCCCCTTAGCTTCTTATTGTAGATAAGTGTGTTTTTGTTGAATCTTATGATACACGAGTGTTTCATTGTGTTCCAGTTCTGAATCTGAATCACTTGTCTGATCTGAACTAGACCTAAACCTCAAGAATACATGCCAACCTGTAACCGTATAAACAGTAAGTGAAGTTCATTGCAATCCCTGGATCAGCAACCCAAAGAGTCATGCATGCATCGTCACTCCAGACCCTAAAACCATGATTACTGACAACATGGCTGATCCCATGAGGAAGCCATAAGGAATGTTCAATAGCAACAAGGATCACCAAACTCAAGCATTAAATGTTCCAAGGCCACCCCATTCAGGGGAGAGCTCTTTATGCCTCTTAGGGGCTAGGCAAAAAGGTACAGACAATAGCTGAGGTTCACTGAAGGAAAGTGGAAGGATGGAAGAGGCTTAGCTCCTATTTCCAATTGACGTCTTCCCTAGCTGGCCTTGCACAAGGTGTCTGTGAAAAGGAAACTAGAATCAGGTTAGAGAAGCAATGGAGAGTGTAGGGGAAGAGAAGCTCTTCATACCTTTCTCTGATGGGAAAGTGCAGCAAGGAAAAAAGCTAATTTGGGGGAAAATGTAAATTTAAGCAGAAAAGCAAGATGCAAATCATGAATGCATGGCTATCACATAGATGGAGTCAATACAGGATTTGGGGTTCTCCAAACAATTCACAGGCCAAAAATAGGACTGCTGTCTACCATATGGATATTTCTAAAACATTTTCGCAGTTTACATAGCATTTCCTATATACTCTCTCACTTGATCCTTATAATAACCATGGGTGGTAACCACACAGAAAGGTAGTATTATAAAATGGAAAGATCATTGGATTTGCAGTCAAGATTTGGGTTCAAATCCTGGCTTTGTTACCTACTACCTGTTTAACCTTGGGGGGGTGGGGAGCACTCTCTAGACCTTGCTGTCCTTGCCTATAAAATGAAGGGGTTAGACTAAATGACCTCTAATATCCCTTCCAACATTAAAGCTATGATTCTATAAGGGTATATGGAGGAGGAATTGTTATATCCATTTACAGATGAGAAGATTGAGACTTAGATAACCAGGTTAGGTGACCAACTCAAGTCTCCTGATTCCCAGTATAGTGCTCTTTCCATTACAACAGTGCCCCTTTCAATCAACCAACAAGCATTTATTAGTTATCTACTATGTGTCAGGCATTCTGCTGGCACTCAGGAAACAAATACAAAAATGAAAATATCTAAATTTCATCTTCTAGTCTCTCCATTTTTGCTCCAATCATGGAGGATGGATGGGGTAGCCCTTCTCTTTGTCTATGTCAACCCATCCACTTGTGCTCTTGACTTCATACCATCTCATCTTCTCTAAGAGTTTGACTCTTCAATCATCCCCTCTCTCTTTTCAACCTCTCCTTATCCACTGACACCAAGGTCTCCCCAACTTTAAAAAAAACTTCACTAGACCCTCCCCTCTCCTCAAGATATAACTTTTTTCCCTTTCTCAGTCAAATTTGGAGAAAAAGCTGTCTATATTCATTGTCTCAACTTCTCTCCTCCTGATCACTTCTCAACCCCTTGCAATTCGGCTTCTATACTTAACAAACAACAAAAACTGCTCTCTCTAAGGTCTCCAATGACCTCTTTATTGTTAAATTTAATGGCCTTTTATCAGTGTTCATCCTTCTTGATCTTATGAATTTAGTCAGTCTTCAACTGTCCTAGAGAATAAAGAGAATTTGGAGGGACCATGTAGTGTTTCAGAGTTTTTTAAAATTATTTTTCAATTAAAAAATAATTAACTTTTTTCCTTCCCTTTCTTCCCCCACCATTGAAAAAAAAAAAAAGAAAAAAGAAAACCTTTGTAACAAATATGCACAAATTGCCAGATTGGCCACATCCAAAAAAAAAAAAAAGTCTAATTCTGTGCTCCAAGTCCATCACCTCTCAATCAGGAGGTGAGTAGCCTGCTTCTTCGTTGTCCTCAGGAATCATGGTTGGTCACTGAATTTTAAATTTTTTTTTTACAGCTATTTGTTTTCAGAGTATTGTTGATGTTGTATCGAGTGTTCTCCTGGTTCTCACTTCACTCTTCATCAGTTCATAAAAGTCTTCCAAGGTTTCTTTGAAGCTGCTTTTTCTTATGAGATAATAGTATTCCATTACATGCATATACCATAATTTATTCAGCCATCCTCCAACTGATGTACTCTTCTTTAGTTTCCAGTTCTTTGCTACTACAAAAAGAGCTGTTCTAAATATTTTTGTACATGTATTTTTGTCTTTTTCTTTTCTCCTTATTTGCTTTTATGTATTGGCTTAGTAGAGGATCATGTGAAGTTACCATAAGTTGATTTTTAAATGGCAAATGGATCTTTTTTTTTCTATCACTAACTCCTCACCCTGTATCCCTTTACAAAAAAAAAGTACGAGAAGAGAAAAGAAAAGAAAAGAAAAGAAAAGAAAAGAAAAGAAAAGAAAAGAAAAGAAAAGAAAAGAAAAGAAAAGAAAAGAAAAGAAGAGAAAAGAAAAATAAAGGAAAGAAAAAAATTTTAACCTGAATTTTTTTGGTCACTATCAGAATACCTTGTGCCAACACTTCCTCATGGTACTGAGGTTACTGGGTTCTTGAAAGTCATGCCAATGGAATACTGCCATTCTGGAAAGGCCTCAATATAGACCCAGTGATGTAGCGAGCCTAACTCAGTTCATAGAGACTTATCACTGGAAAGCTGGCCATTAGGTGAATTTTGTATTATTATTTTTAATCACAGTAATTCATGAAACCATCAACTAAAGCATGGAAAAGGTCATTATCTCTTTGCTCACACCAGTAAAATCACAAGTATTTTGATAGATACCATCAATTGATTACTTTGTAGATATTATCAAAATATTTAATTAATGTATCAGCAAATGCCTGTTGAAATTTTTTTTTACATGTTGCTTCCTACTTTTCTATGGGGATATATACTTAGGAGAGTGGATTGTGAATTAATTGGATAACTAAAACAAAAATGGAAATCAAGTTGTAATTTCATTAATACAATTTGTATGTAGAACTCATTCTCTTTTTCCTGATAGCTATGCTATCAGGAATGTAGAATCATAAACACCCAAAGTGAGAAACTGAGACAATTATCTAGGTAATAAAGACACAAAACAACCCCAATGCTTTTACCTAAAATAGATAATTGAGGCCAATGAATGGTTTTCTCTCTAAAATAATCTTCATGATTGCCTCATGTCTCCACTGTATTAAAAAAAATGTGTGTGGAAAGAGAAAGAGAGAGAGAGAAACTAATTCCAGCAGTGTCTGGAAATGTTCTACTAGTTTCATAAAACACCCATCTTCCCTTGTCCAATCAAAAAGTATATTCTCTTCAGAAATTGTATTGTTTTGGGGGAGAGAAAGACAGACAATAACAGATGATTGGGAAAGGAAGGCACTTACTGAGTGCCTTCTAAGCACCAGGCCCTGTGCCAAGCACTTTACCGATATTATCTCATTTGATCCTCACAACAATCCCGGGAGGTAGGTGCTGTTATCATCTCCATTTTATAGCTGAAGAAACTGAGGCAGTCAGCTGTTAAGTGACTTGACTTGGGTTACACAGCCAGTAAGTGGCTGAGATCAGATTTGAACTCAGGTCTTTGTGATTTCATCTCCAGCTCTCTAGCCACTGGACAAGAAGGAAGGAAGGAAGGAAGGGAGGGAGGGAGAGAGGAAGAAATGAAGGAAAGAGGGAAGGAAGGAAGGAAGGAAGGAAGGAAGGAAGGAAGGAAGGAAGGAAGGAAGGAAGGAGAACAGCAGAAGAAATCAAAACCATCATAGTTAGGAGTCAAGAAGACTTCTGCTCAAGCTGTCCCCAACATGCACTGTCAGACCATGGGCAGTCATTTATCCTTTCTGTACTCCCAGGCAACTAATTCTCCTAGACCATAAATTATAGAGTTGCCCATCTGCATCACAGGAGAGTATTTTCACATTAGGAGGCCCCCACACCCACAAAATCACGGATCCAACCCCCCAATATTACACTGTACAATGTAAGTATAATAGCCTATGTGCATTTTGTGCTTTACAATTTATAAAAGTTCTTTCACATGCATCATCTCACTTAATCCTCACAACAACCCTGTGTAAGGAAGGGAGCACAAGGATTATTCTCTCATCTCAGATACTTAGAAAGATGACATGCCCAAGGTCACATAGCCATTCCTAAAGAACAAAACCAAGACTAGAATTCAGATCTGTCCATTTCCAGGTCCACTATCCTTTGTACTGTGTCATTACGTCTATCTACACTTTTATAAATTCTTTGATACTCATGGATACATCACTCCAATTCTAAAAGGCACATCCTGCTTCTGACATACACTGATTGTATGACTCCAGGCAAGTTGCTTAATTTTCCCATGATCCAGGTAGCTCCTTAAACCTGTAAGATGCCAAGAGAGGGCCAACCTGCTGCAGAAGAGACAGGAAGCTCCTTGTTGGCAGCTTGCAACAAATTCACAGATACAGTCCCTATCTATGAGTACCTATTTGTATGTGATTATACAAAGAGTATATCTGTCTGTGAGAGGGAGAGAGCCTGTTCACTGAGGTAATTGGTAATTCCTCCTTGAAGTGAAAGGAAAACCAAATCTTGTAGCATCTTACTCTAATGCAGGACCATGAGTTACTCTTACTCGTTCAGCGATTAAAAAGATAGATAGATAGATAGATAGAAAATCCTGAACTAATCAACTAGAAGAAGCCCCTCGGCCTAAAAAATATTTCCTTCTCTGAGTAAACTCAGAGAATACCTCTTCTCGTGTCAATAAGGCCAGATGGGGCTAAGAGCATTTTTCCTCCATTTATAGCCATTAAGGATGAGACCCTTAACCTGACACACTATCTTGAATAATGGGACTTTTTCTTATCTTAATATTTTATGGACATATATACTGTGTTATGGCATGTTAATGGTAAAGAAAACACAGATATCTTGGGTCGTAATTTCAATTGACGCTTTGTCAGCTCTCTTATCTTACTGTATTTACCACCTATTCAATTAAGAAAATTCCTCTTCTCATGCTATGGTTAAACATATATGAAGATCATAATTTTGAGTGTCATAGAGACCCTGAGTTGGGATTGTTCTAAAACATATTTAAGGCTGGTCATTCTTTTATCAGACAGTCAGAATTTAAGTTCTGGCTCCATGTACGTACATATTCACTAGCTTTGGCTAGCTTTAAGGGAATAAACAATATGAATTTACATATCACCCAGCCTGTTTTTAACCAAACTTTCAGGTTGACAATATATACAATGTATATTTATATATGTGTGTGTGTATATGTGTATATATGTATATGTGTATATATATATAGTGTGTGTATATGTGTGTATGTGTGTATATATATACAGATATATATATGTATATATATATCTGTATATATATATATATATATAATGAGTGTTTTAATTTCCTTGTCTAATAGGGACACCTTTAGTTTGTGTTTCATTTCATTAGAATAATAAAAATGTCTTCCTTGTAGCTATAAGAGCTTATGTGTGTGTGTGTGTGTGGTAACAAAGTTATAAAATTTTGCAATTTTATAGTAAACATCTAATTCGGCTTTATTACAAAGTTAAATATATGTGCATTATATAGATATAGATATATATGTATGTATGTATGTATACATACATGTATATGGCATTTGGGGTGTTCCAGGAGGACTATCCCCTCTGGTTTGAGGGCTTGCTGAGGCCTTTTCAAGGCTGCTCATCCACCCAGCACCGAACTCTCACCTGTGGTTCCAAGAAGCTGTAGCATTCACAGCAACCACACCCCAGCAAACTGTCTTGGCAGATGGGCTAAACAAGGTCAAGGGTAACTGACAGGCCTCAAACCCATTGGTGAGTTACGGGATGTCTACCCCAAGCATGTAAAGACTTCCTCCAGCAGAATGGGCAGATGAGAAAAATTTGTTCCAATGGCCACGAAGGTGACTGAAGCAGGTGCTTAAAGCTTGGTCAGTCATTGAGAAAATCAAGGTCATCCACTGCACCCTGGACCATCAGCAGTTATCTTGACTTTTGTCCTGCCGCAGGACTTTGATGACTCTGGAAGATAGAGTGAGGCTGAGAACTTTGTGCAGCTTTGCCTCACTTAAATTCAATTCACCCACCAATTCGCCCACCAGTTAAGATGTCACTCTATAATGTCAGGGGTCCTCTTTGGAAACAAAGGACAAACAATAACAATCTCAAATATATACAAAATATATTTATAGCAAATGTAGTTATATTAATTACTTTTATAGCATATTAAATACATTTATATATCAAATATATTTGTAAGATAAATAATATACATTTATATATTACATCAATTTATAGGTTGAATATATTGCTTATATTTTAGATTATATATTAATTATACATAGAGAATATATAAATATAAATAAATATAATATACATAGAGAAAATATAAGGAAGGATCTTTGGGCCTTCTCTGAAATCCTGTTGTGGTAGGGTGCCCCTCCAAACGCTGTGCAGAATATCATAGAATGGTCTCTGGTCTTTAGACACAGAGGGCCTGTGATAATAGAGCATAAGCTCTGGCAGATGCACCCAGGTAAAGACCTAAGTCAACATCAGGCGTGAGGAGGGGCTCTCAGATGTTTGGAGGGTAGATCTCAAGGGGAGCTCTGTTCGGCTCAATCAGTTGGAGGTGTCTTCAATGTCTATCCTTGTTGAATATGTAAATCTCGTGTTATTAACTGTTGAATGACCTACAAGTGTCTTATATTTTTCCAATATCAAACCTAAACTTCCAGAGGCCTGAGTCAGGCCCAGTCCAGAAGAAGGGGATAGGAGTGGGACGTAGTTTAGATACATTGTGTAAATGCAAGCAGCATTACCGGTTCTCCCACAGTCAAGAGAAATGAGATGTGTTCTGCAGGGAGGAAACACAGATGGGCCACTGCTAGTTGAAATTCTGTCTATGCAGTCAGCTGATCTGTAACTAGGAGGGATTGGCTTTTAAAAAGAAGGGAATCCCTCACCAGATGCCTAATTGCTAGAGCTGGGAGTTCTGCTGAAATAATTATAATCAGCAGCCATATCAGACCCAGGGTCTCCCTGTTTTAGTTTGTCCAGTATTGCTGATGGTGTATAGGCTCTGCGAACCCCCTTGAGCTCTCCTTGAACCTTCCCACTTGATCTGGCTTTTCATGCCCAAATCTGTTACTCTTAACGTAGCCTAGTCCTCCGTTTTCTGATTACTTCCAGATTGCCTGCAGCCACTTCCAACCCTTGATCCTATCAAAATATGTATACCCAAATCTGTTACTCTTAAACTAGCCTAGCCCTCCATTGTCTGTCATCTCCAGGTAGTCTTCAGCTATTTCCCACCCTTTACCCATTCCTGGAGTCTGACCTCACCCCAGTCTCCCCAGTTCCCCCAGTCACCCCAGGCCCATCAAGACCCTCCCTAAACCCCTCCTCTAATCACCTCAGACTACTTGGACGACCCTAGATCCCTCCCACAATCTTTCTGTATATAAGTCTCACCTTGCCTCCGTGAAGGTGCTCGGATTCAATCTAGCTCAGATGGAATCTGGCCCGCTTGTAAATACAAGCATCACAAAATGCTCAGATTCCTTAAGAGTCTAGCCAATGGTGAGATTTCTTAAGAGTCACCTCAATATGGTGAATCTTTAATAAACTTTGGGGTTTTCTTGGCTGAAAGAAGGCTTGGATGGAATTCATTCGGGTAAGACCCAGTGTGTCAGTATTTTGGGGTCCCGAGTACTCCTAAACCTCAATATTGCTAGGCCTCAGAGGGCTCAGAATGAACCCATAGTAGCTGGAGATTGTGGTGCTTTAGGCTGATACATCTGCTGCAGCATACTATTCAATTAATGAATCAGCTTAGAGTAATTATCAAGCACCTGCTATATGTTTGGCACTATGCCAGAAAGGAGAAAACAAAATTACAAAAATGAGACTGTCTCTGACCTCAAGAAGATCAGGTTTGTTGATTTTTCCTTTCTTCTAATAAAACTTTTTTAGCCATATCTCTGGTTGTCCTGTTGAGCAGTCAAACCCAAGTTACAATAGTGATCTGACTATATGCTATACTTCCTCATGCTACTTCTCCAAAAAAATATCTGGCAAGTGTAAAACCTGAGTATATAATACAATCAGTATTATCTTTCTTTGTGCACCTATCTATTTTTTTTTCTTTTCACAGAGATCTCAATTTAGTGGAATGGCCTGAGTATATGGTCCAATATGGTACTTTCAAGGAAAGTCAGACTTCAATTCATTTTGAGTCATCACTTAGAAATCTGGGAATATCTTTTTCCTCTGGATATTCCCTACCCCAGGGGGATCACAAATATGATGCCCAAAAATAATGTAGTGGATGCAGTGATCCCTAAGTTCTGTCAAAATCCTATGATCCTGATAGAGAACCTTATGAAATGCAAAATAGATCATTTGATTACATTAAATTAAAAAGATTTTGCACAAACAAAACCAATGCAACCAAGATTAGGAGGAAAGCAGGAAAGTGGGAAGCAATTTTTAGCACAAGTGTTTCTGATAAAGACCCCATTGCTCAAATATATAGAGAACTGAGTCAAATTTATAACAATTCAGTTCATTCCCCAACTGATAAATGGTCAAAGGATATGAACAGGCAGTTTTCAGACAAAGTAATCAAAGTTACTCTAAATCACTATTTATTAGAGAAATGCAAATTAAAACAGCTCTGAGGTACCACATAATACCTATCATAATACCCGATAAATGTTGGAGAAGACGTGGGAAAATTGGGACAGTAATTCATTGGTGGAGTTGTGAACTGATCCAACCATTCTGGAGAGCAATTTAGAACTCTGCCCAAAGGACTATAAAACTATGCATACCCTTTGACCCAGCAATAGTGCTACTAGGTCTGTATCCCAAAGAGATCATAAAAAAAAGGAAAAGGGCCCACATGTACAAAAATAATTATAGCAGCTCTTTTTGTGGTGACAAAGAATTGGAAATTAAGGGAATGCCCATCAGTTGTGGAATGACTGAACAAGTCGTGGTATATGAATATAAGAAAATACTACCGTGCTATAAGAAATGACAAGCAGGATGATTTCAGGAAAACCTGGAAAGACTTACATAAACTGATGCTGAATGAAGTGAGCATAACCAAAAGAACATTGTACCCAGTAACAGCAATATTGTGTGATGATCAGTTTTGATAGACTTAGCTCTTCTCAGCAATACAATGATCCAAGACAATTCCAAAAGACTCGTAATAGAAAATGCTATCCACATTCAGAGAAAGAACTATAGAATCTGAACACAAATCAAAGCATGCTATTTTCACCTTTTTTGTTTTTGTTTTTTGTGGCTTTTCCCTTTTATTCTGTTTCTTCTTTCACAACATGACTGATGTGGAAATATGTTTCCATGATTTCACATGTATAACCTATATCAGATTGCTTGCCATCTTGGGGAGGGGGGAAGGGAGAGAGAAAGGCGGGGAGGGAGGGAGGGAGAAAAAATCTGAAACTCAAAATCTTATTAAAAATGAATGTTGAAAACTATCTTTACAAGTAATTGGAAAAAATAAAATACTATATACTAAAAGTAAAATAAAACAAATTTTTAAAATCCTATGATCCTTTGCCTATGGAAGTAAATAAATACTTGCATGTCTATACTGTTAAATCTCATTTATTTTTATTTATTTGGGAGGACAATTTATGTTAGTGGGACATATGAATCATAAAAAGGGCAGCTAGATGGCACAGTAGACAGAGTCAGGAAGATCTGAGTTCAAATCCAAACTCAGACACTTATTAGCTGTGTGACCCTGAGTAAATCACTTAACCTCTATTTGCCTCAGTTTCCTCAACTGTAAAATGAGCTGGAGAAGGAAAGACAAACCAATCCAGTATCTTTGCTTAGAAAACCCCAAATGGGGTCACAAAGAGCTCAGCATGAAAGGTGACTGAATAACAACAACACGCATCATAAAATATTCACTCTGTGAATCAGAGATAGAGGAAGCCTTTAAGATTATCTAGTCATAGGCTTATAGTTTAAGGCTAGAAGAGAACATAGAAATCATCAGATCCAACCCTCTAAAATTTATGGATAAGGAAACAAGCCTAGAGAGGTATAGTGACTTTTCTTTTCCTTTCTTTTTCAATTTTTTAAACATTTTATTTAAAGTTTTGAATTTCAAATTCTATCCCTCTTCTTCCCTCCCTGAGATGGTAAGCAATCAGACATAGGTTATACATGTGCAATTATGCAGAACATTTCCACATTAGTCATCTTGTACAAGACTACAATAAAGAAAAAATGAAAGAATGTGAAAAATAGCATGCTTCAGTCTATATTCAATCAATATCAGTTCTTTCTCTGGAGGCAGATAGTATGCTTCATCATTGGTCCTCTGGGATTTTCTTATTGCCGAAATAACTAAGTCATTCGCAGTTCTTAATTAAACAATATTGCTGTTACTGTGTACAACAATCTCCAATTCACTTCACTCTGCATCAGTTCATGTAAGTCTCTCCAGGTTTTTCTGAAATCATCCGGCTTGTCATTTATTACAGCACAATAATATTCCATTACAATCATATACCATAGCTTGTTTAGCCATTCTCCCATTGATGGGCATCCCTTTGATTTCCAATTCTTAGCCACCACAAAAAAAGGGCTGCTATAAATATTTTTTGTACAAAAATATGTCCTTTCCCCTTTTTTGAATGTCTTTGGAACATAAACCTAGCAGTGGTATTGCTGGATCAAGGGATATGCACAGTTTTATAGCCCTTTGGGCATAGTTCCAAATTGCTCTCCAGAATGGTTGAATCAGTTCACAACTCCAGCAACGGTGCATTAGTGTCCCAGTTTTCCCACATCACCTCCAACATCCAAGATTTTCCTTTTTTGTCATATTAGCCACTCTGATAGGTGTGAGGTGGTATCTCAGAGTTGTTTCAATTTGCATTTCTCCGATTAGTAGTGATTTAGAGCATTTTTTCTTATGACTATAGATAGCTTTGATTTCTTTGTCTGAAAAGTGCCTGTTCATATCCTTTGATCGTTTATCAATTGAGGAATGATTAGTATTTTTATAAATTTGAGTCAGTTATCTATAAATTTGAGAAATGAGGTTTTTATCAGACATACTTGTTGCAAAAATTTTTCCCAGTTTTCTGCTTTTGTAATAGTTTTTGATTGCATTGGTTTTGTTTGTGTAAAAACTTTTCAATTTTATATAAACAAAATTATCTATTTTACATTTTATAATGTTTTCTTTACCTTCTTTATTCCAAAATTCTTTCCTTATCCATAAATCTGACAGATAAACTATTCCACTATCTCTTAATTTACTTAACTTGCTTAATTTGCTTATGGTATCACCCGTTTTGACCTTATCTTGGTATATGGTATGAGATGTTGATCTATACCTAGTTTCTGCCACACTATTTTCCAGTTTTCCCAGCAGTTTTGTCAAGTAATGAGTTTTTGTCCCAAAAGCTTGGATCTTTGGGTTTATCATAGACTAGATTACTATGGTCATTTGCTATGATGTAATTTGTACGTGATCTATTCCACTGATCCACCACTCTATTTCCTAGCCAGCACCAGATTGTTTTGGTGATTACTGATTTATTATTATTCATTACAGTTTGAAATCTGGTGTGACTAGATCACCCTCTTTCACATTTTTTTTCATTCATTCCCTTGATATCCTTGAGCTTTTGTTCTTTTAGATGAATTTTGTTATTACTTTTTCTAGTTCTATAAAATGATTATTGATAGTTTTATTGGTATGGTGCTTAATAAATAGACTAATTTAGGTTAGAATTGTTATATTTATTATATTGCCTTGACCAACCTATGAGTAATTAATATTTTTCCAATTGTTTAGAGCTGATTTTATTTATGTAAAAAGTATTTTATAGTTTTGTTCATGTAGCTCCTGGGTTTGCCTTGGCAGTAGACTCCCAAGTATTTTATATTATCTACAGTTATTTTAAATGGAATTTTTCTATCTCTTGCTGCTAGACTTTGGTGGTAATATACAGAAATTCTGATGATTTTGTGGGTTTATTTTGTATCCTATAACTTTGCTAAAGGTGTTAATCATTTCAAGTAGTTTTTTTAGTTTATCTGTAGGATTGTCTAAGTGTAACATCATGTCATCTGCAAAGAGCGATAGTTTTGTTTCCTCATTGCCTATTCTAATTCCTTTAATTTCTTTTTCTTCTCTTATTGCTATAGCTAATATTTCTACTACAATATTAAATAATAGACGTGATAATGGGAATCCTTGTATCACTCCTGATTGTATTGGGAAGGCTTCTAGCTTATCCCCATTACAGATAATGTTTGCTGATGGTTTTAGATAAACATTGCTTTTCATTTTAAGGTTAAAAAAATTACAGCTTTATTTTCCACTAGCTTCTAACTGAAATTTTGCATAGCCTTCATTTTCACAGAGAAGGAAAATGAGACCCAGAAAGGTGAGAATCAGGGTCACACAATAAGTGTAATACCTGGGCTTTGCTACACCACAGGTGTTTACAGACTCATATCTATACTAATCTGTGTATCCAGCCCTCTGTAGTATCACTGGTACCAAGACTGTTTTTGTGGAAGGCATGTGCTCTCCGCCACCTTTCACTGTTAACTCTTTATCCTGGCACTTTAAAGGCAGGTCAATGGTAACCACAAAGTAAGTAACTGTCACAAGTTCAGGGTTAGCAGATGATGCACCAGTGAAACCCACAGTGCTCTAGGTCCAAGAACTGGACTGAAAAATTAAAAAAAAAATTCCTCCTAGTTTTCAGTTCCCCTCCCCTTTGAGTCCCCTCAGTTGCTTAGTTTACAGTTCTTTTTTAAAATTATTATTATTTGTTTAAATACAGTGACCTTGGCAACAGAAAGGCCACAGATTTTTAGGCCACGCTCATTGTTAAGTTAAGCTAAGTTAATCTTTTATTAAGCACCTACTATGTTCCAGGCACTAACCTTAGTGCTGGGGATACAAAAACAGAAAGAAAAAAGTCCCTGCTCTCAAAGAGCTCAGAATCTAATATGTTGCCTCTAGGCTCTTGGGTCATGGGACACTTATCTGCACCTCACAATTAGCCACAGCCCATGGGAAGAAACTGCAACCATGCTGATGCCACCAATTTCTTTTCTTGCACTTGGAAGGGGGGAAGGGAAGAGATGGTGATGCTTATGGTTCTCATCCTTTCCTGGCAAATCTCTAAGGAATCAGTTCAGAGTCCCTCAAATCTAAGGCAAGAATTAGATTCCTCTTTCCTTGCCCACTTACTTATTTCAGAATCCCAAAATGTTAGTGATGGAAGGGGCCTTGGAGCCCACATTCTTCTTCTGTAAATGAGAAAACTGCCCCTCAGAGGTGAAGGAACTTACTAAAAGTTTTACAGCTAGTAAATGGCTGACCTGCTACTAGAACCCATTTTCTGGCTCCAAGACCATTGTTCATTCCACAGCAAGAGGGGAATCATTAGGATTCCTAGGAGAGGAAATAATTGAAATGATGCATTATGTCATCACTGAAAGAACGCTAAACATGGAGGGGAGCAGGGGGAGCCCTACATTTGAAACCCAGCTCTGTCATTTACTTCCTCTGTGACCTTGTCTAAGTCATTTTAACTTCTCAGAGCCTCATTTTCCACTTCTCTAAAAAGAGGAGGTTGGACTTTGATGCCACCTTGAAATCTACATTTCAATGAATCTCAGTTCTGGCACTTACTAGGCATGCAAACTTGGGTGAGTCACCGCCTAAGCTTCAGTTATCATGTTTGTAAAATGAGAATAAAGCACCCTGTGCTGTCTTCTTGACAGAGCCATTGTGAGGGAAGTGCTCTGGGAACTTTAAAATGCTATTGGTGTCTTCGTCAGACCCCCTTTGTCCCCTGTATCCCAAGGCAGTGATGCACGTA
Organism: Trichosurus vulpecula; assembly: GCF_011100635.1. Lineage (NCBI taxonomy): Eukaryota > Metazoa > Chordata > Mammalia > Diprotodontia > Phalangeridae > Trichosurus > Trichosurus vulpecula. The sequence goes on from NC_050573.1 coordinate 167,278,929, forward strand.
CCAGATCTTGTTCGATACTTGTGTCTGAATCTTAAAAAGAATTTCCCCTTTAGAAAACTAGCAGCTAGGTCTATATCCAAAAACATCCAAAAAATGGAAAGGGACTTATTTGTACAAAAATATTTATAGCAGCTGTTTTTGGGGTGGCTAAGAATTGGAAATCAAAGGGATGCCCATCAATTGGGCAATGGCTAAATAGGCTGTGTTATATGATTGTGATGGAATATTATTGTGCTATAAGAAAAGACAAGCAGGTAGATTTCAGAAAAACCTGGAAAGATGTACATGAACTGATGCCAAGCGAAGTGAGCAGAACCAGGAGAACGTTGTACGTGCTAACAGCAATATTGTTTAATGAAGAATTGTGAATGACTTAGCTATTCTCAGCAAACAATGATCCAAGACAATCCCAAAGGACTCATGATGAAGCATACTGTCTGCCTCTGGAGAAAGAATTGATATTGCTTGAATATAGACTGAAGCAAGCTATTTTTCACTTTCTTTCATTTTTTCCTCTTATTCAAAAATGAATACAAAATACAAAATGATTAATATGGAAATGTTTTACATGATAGCACATGTATAACCTATATCTGATGGCTTGCTATCTCAAGAAGGGTTGAGGGGAGGGAGGGATAGAATTTGAAACTCAAAGCTCTAAATAAAAATGTTTAAAAATTGAAAAAAAAGAAAGCTAGCAACAAAGGACAAATGAAAGTTCCATTTCAACCACTTTTGTAAAACTTGTCCTACTTTTTGCAACATTTCCCAAAGTCTCAATTGGCTACTCTGCTTCTCTGCTGGCCCTGAAGTAGACAGAGTTCCTCACTGAAGTGGAGGAAAGGTCTCCCAGTGTTCTCATCTGCTGCCCGTTTTATAGAGTTGAATGAAAAGGATAAAATTGCATCCTCAGCTACATACATATGCATATACATACGCATACACATATACACACATACACATACATACACATATACACATACGTACACATATACACAATACCCATACATATGTGCATGTATATCTGTATATGCAGTTATATACATACATATACACATAAACACATACATACACATGCATGTGTAATTATGTTGGAGGAGACCAGATTTGAAGTCAGATAACCTTTGTTCCATCTTAGCTCTATTCTTCTCTACCTGTGAGATCTTAGGTATTGCTTAACCTTTCTGAAACTGAAACCCCATTTTCCTTATCTATAGGATGGGATTGGGTTAAGTTAGACTAGAGGATCTCTAAATTAGACTAGAGGATCTCCAAATTCTCTCCCAACTTTAAATCCTATGTTCCAATTCAGAGGATGTTGAGAGAGCTGATAGGGACCAACAGGGTTTTTGTTCCTTCATTTGAGGACTCTGAGCTCTGTGCCCACACTTATTATCTAAATTATTACCTACTTTCTAAAATCATCTAATTATTACATAAATTATTATCTATAATTATATCTATATCTTAAAATTGGTATCTATATTATTATCTAATTATTATTATCTATTTCACTCTAGGAAATTCAAAGCTGCACCCCCAGGCCACCTGGGAGACTTCGAAACAAGTCAGGACTAGGGGTAAACAAAAATGGAAACTTCCAAAGATGCAATGTTCAGGGACACAGAGAGGGACACTCTTTAATATACTTTTTTTTAATTTTTTTTTTTTGCAAGGGGGAAGGCAGGGCAATTGGGGTTAAGTGACTTGGCCAAGGTCACACAGTTAGTAAATGTGTCAAGTGTCTGAGGTCACATTTGAGCTCAGATCCTCCTGACTTCAGGGCTGGTGCTCTACTCACTGCGCCACCTAGCTGCCCCAATATACTTTTTTATAAAACAAATTTACAGAAAAAAAATTCTCTTAGAGTCCATGGATATTTATTTTGCAATAAATCAAGTTGGATATGAAACAGTGAAGGCTCAATTTTTTTCATGGGTGATAACACAAGGGCATATTTTTCAAACCTTACATAGGTACCTCAGAATTCAGGTTCTGGCTCTGTCCAGTAGCAAGGGTGACAGTTTGTGGGATCATACTTTGAGTCAGTTCACTGTCCCTTTCTACCTCTGGCCCCAGCCCCACAGCATGGCATACTGAATCCTAAGAGGTCATGGCCCTACCTCTGAGTTCTGTCATGAGGGTTAATAGGCCTGAGGAAAAGGGTTCCTTGTTAATGCAGAGGCTGCTGAGGGTGTAAGGAGAAAGAGTGAGACAAAGAGAGAGGGGAGGAGGGAGGGAGAGGGAAAGGGAAAGGGGTGGGGAAGAAAGAGAGAAAGCTTCTCTTCTTTGTAACAGTGCTCGTCCCTTCCCACTCCTGCCCAATACTGCAGTCTTTCAATCACTCACTGCCATCAGAAAGTTAAGGACCCACACATCTATTTTTTTCTGGCTCCTTAAAAAAAGTGCAAGGTTCTTTGATTAAAGCCATTCTTATCCAAGTATTTCATGGTCATCTGTTAACTCCACGTTGGTAGAGCCAACACTAAGCAAAACTGTGTTTGTTTTTGGCTTTTCTCCATCTCCATCTCTGTACTCCTGGGACTGGTGCTCTCACAGAACTTCGCCAGCCCCACCAGCTTTCCTGGGACCAACCAATGAGGCACACACTTCACCTGCTCATGGCTTCCTTTGCTCCAGTCCTCTCTATAGCCCCTTTGCATACTCTTCACATGAAAAACTTACCTTTCCTGTGATTCTCCCCTCAGAACCCTACTAGAAGACTGGCTATCAGTTTGATAAAATAATTTGAGCTAAGATATTAAAGGCTGAAAAGGGTTTAAAGTATTAGGATCATAGGCTGATACATTTTAAGATCAATGAGTTTTTAGAGGCTATCTAGTCCAATCCTCTTATTTGACACATGAGAAAACAGAGGCCCAGAAAGATTAGGAGACTTGTCCACGGTCATACAGGAAGAAGATTGGTAGAACTGGGACCTCTCTACAAAAATAATACATTTCAACTGGCGCCTTCAGCTCACTCACCCAAATGAATGAGTAAGTAGGGATTTCAAGCATTCTAACAGTGCCATGAGCCCGGGGAAGATATCTTGAGGTAAGAGGACTTTCAGCATCACACCAAGTGAGCACTTGCTATTAATGTTGACCTTTGCCCCAAATTATGTGGGAACACATCTGTAGGGTGACAGATTCACCCTATAGAGATACTACAGGAAGAGGCTCTGGTGAGTCAGAAGATCACAGGGTCTCCCCACCCTTCCCTTGAGTCAGTACAGAACCAGGGTGCCAGGCTGTTCTGGTACAAATAATACTTTTAAGATACGACATTGAACAAGGCTGGGAAGCCACAACCTTCTAGCCGAGATTTCTTTGAGAAAACTGTAGCAACCCAGGCAAACTTGCATTTGGGGATCCTTAGGAAATTTCCCCTTTCATTTCTTTTAGTTAGGGGATTTGAGCATGGGTCTTCACTTCCCACTCTCTCATTGTGGAAGGGAGTAGTATTTGTCCTCTGCAGGGACCAGGGGCGGGAGCAATGTTTATGATCTTCTTGAGAACTGGAAGAAGTTCCTGAGAAGCCCTTCAGAGGCTGACAACGATACAACTAGCAGAAAAAGAAAAAAGTCAATCCAATGAGCCAAGCTGAATACCATGCTGAATAACTGCCTAAACTGATTAGAATTCTTTCCATTTCATCAGCCTGACGTATCACAGCATCAGTCACTTGTTCCAGTGTCCCTGTGATCCCTGCTTGGTGTATGAAGTGACATCTCTCTGTAGGCCAGCTAAGACCTGCTATACTCAGAAAGCTCAATGTGATTGTGAACCTCAGTGTAGTCCTAACAAATTGTGGGCCTTGTGCATCATCTAGTCTTATAACTAACTCCCTTTCAATTCTCTTAAGTATGGTTTTCAATATTTAGCAAAAAAAGTATCAAGTACCTAAAATGTAGAGGCACTGAGCATTTCGAAACATTTTTACAGAACAGTTTTCACATAGAAATTTACAGCAGTTTCCTCATAAGTTTATAGGAAATAAGTGTAGTGGTGACTTTTTTTTTTGGCTGTTTCACTAAAATAGATTACTGTGGTGTAAACTGGGTAGCCTAGTTGTTTAAAACAACAACAACAAACATCAAAGAACTATGGATTTAGTTTGTCTTTATTTGCAAAATCATGTTTAGAAAATCATCTAAGACTCAATTCCACATGGATGCATAGTACAAATGTAAAAATATTAAATAAATACCATTCAAATTGCATTGGGGCCCTGTGGGAGAAAAGACACACTCTCACGTATCATTGTTAATAATTTGCCTGTCTTCTCTTTCTTCTACATTCCAATTGCCAGAGCCTAGACAATATTTTTCCTCGCCAGAGTGAAGCAAGGTACATCATTACCATTAAGGGAAGTCATGGTATTCTCCCTCTGGCTTGAGAAGCCATGGCTAGAAACGGGAAATTCAGGCTTCGTGTGAACAGACTGTTTCCAGGAATCTGACTGTTCTTCAATGTATGCTGTTTGTCAAAAGGTTTATTGGGTGAGAAAAGGTGACCTTACACAAGTCACTTCCCCTCTATTCTTCTGTTTCCTTTTTGTAAAATGAAGGACTAGATAACATCTAAAGAACTTTTCAGCTCTATTCTCCATGAGTCCTATGTCTATCTCCTATGGACAGATTGACACATATCCATTGTTTCTACATAGAACAAAAGACCTCCATGGGCATTCCATCCATTCATCCATTCACTTTGAGAACCAATAGTCTAAGCACAAGATGATAAGGGTCAGAACTAGGGTAATAATGGAGAGAAGCAAATGGATGTAAGAGATACTGTGGAAGAAGAACAGATAAAACTCATCACTAATTGGATATGAGGGGTGAATGAAACAATGAGTTGAAGATGACTCCAAGAATGAATGTTGATATCTGCAAAATTGAGAACCAGGGTGACTGGAAGAATGGTGGTGTCCTCAAAAGAAATAGGGAAGTGAGGAAGAAAGGAGAGTTTTACAAGGAAAGATAATGAACTTTGTCTTGGATGTGTTGTATTTGAGATGCCATGGGACATCCAGGTGAGGATGTCCAATAGGCAATGAGTGATGTAGAACTATTAGGAAATGGGCTGGTTATATAGATTTGGCAGTTCTGCATAGAGGTGATAGCTAAAATAATGGGAGCTAACATTGAAAGAGAGAGTGAGAGAGAGACAGAAAGAAAAAGAGAGAGAGAGAGTATGAGTCAGTGAGAGAGTGAAAGAGAGAGAGAATTTGTGTGAGAGAAAGAGAGAGAAAGAGAGACAGAGACAGACAGACCCTTGGGATAAACCCCTAGTTAGTATACATGCTATGGATGATGGCTAAACAAAGGAGCATCAGACAAGTAGGAGGAGAACCAGTAGAAAATAGTATCACAAAAACACGGAGGAGAGAGTATCCAGTAAGAGAGGGTGGTCAACCATGTCAAATGCTGCAAAGAAGACAAAAAGGATGAGAAACCACAAGATGTGGCAATTGTGAAAGCAATAACTTTGGAGAGAGAAATTTCATTAGAGTGATGAGGACCAGAATCAAATTGTCAGGGGCTGAGAGGTGAGGGGAAGGTGAGTAAACAAACATAAGTGCCTTTCCTAGGAGTTTGGCTATGAGAGGGAGGGAAGATTTGGGACAGGGTCAAACAAATTTTTTAAGATGTGGGGAGGGGTTGACCTGGGCACGTCCAGAAGCAAGGTAAATGGTAGCTAAATGGTGGGTTAATAGTATCTTCTCAAAAAAAGAAAAAACAAACAAACCCAGTAAAACAACTACAAACGAACCAGTGTTTTCATTTATATAAAAGGGAGGGAATGTTTCTATTTCAATGCAAACTGTCACCTGCTCCACAATTTATACTTAGAGAATTGCCTGGAGCACTGATAGATTAAGTGTCTAACCCTGAGTTATATTTATGTAGAAAGAAAAGAACATTATTACTCTTTCACACTGGATGGAGTCTTTTTCTCCCTGTAGATTTACTGTAGCAAATCCAATATGCCATAGTCTATTGTCTTTGAGAAGTTTACTTAAGCAAGGCAAAATAATTCCCTTCCATACAGGCCTCAACTCTTCTACAAGACTTCTGCCACTTTTGGGCAATGCTCTCACCCTCTTCTGCTTCAGAGGCAGCTGGTTGTGCAATGCCCAACAATAACTTTCTTACAAATACACTAAGTGAGCAGAGAGAAAAGTTTTCTGCTACTGGCCACATGGAACCCCACTAGCAAGAAATTCATTATGTTTCCCCAAACACTCAAACAAGCCATTCATTCAAATAATTTTATAAAATTGGTTGCACCGAGCATCAGAATAGCCAAATCCAATTCAATAAAAGTCATCTTTAAAGTGCTGTGCATTGGGGTGACTTTAGAAAGGGGAAAGAGAGTTTATCCACTTAAGGCCTAGGAGAATACGCTTCTACCACACGAAGATACACACACACACACACACACACACACACACACACACACACACACACACACACACAAAACCCCCACTGCCACCAGGCCCCTTGGGAAGAGAAAAATCAGACTGAATAAGCAAGAACCCTAACTCCTAACTAACAGTCTGCTTATTCAGGCTTCCAACCCATAACAGTCATGAAAATGAGAAACCACTGGCTCCATACTTTAACAATCTATACAGGAGGATACTGTGCACCCTCACCACACTTTCTCCCACACGAGTTCTCTTATTCACTTTTTTACTAATTTGAAAGAAGCTCTTTTGTAACTAACAAACTGAATTGTGAAATCTAGATATGAAAGGAAAAAAAAAATCTAGGCAAAATAAGACCTTCTGAAATGACAATGAATTTTTTTCATAACATGTTTTGGGATGCTGTGGACTTCACCATGGAATACTCTTGCAGACTTCACTGGGGATTATTTGCTGCCTGATTTTTGCTCATCACTCTGTTTTCCTAGAGAAAATTGATCATTGTAGCGATTTGTAGATTTTGTGAACTAGTCTCACAATGCATAACTGCATTCATGGTACTGCAGGCTCAGTTGTTTTGCAACTCATTAAGGGAATACTGTGGGCTACACTTTGTGCTAAGTGTTTTAAAGGCTACAGAACCACAGAATGATAGAGCAAGAAAGGTGCTTAGAGATCATCATTAGAAAATCACTGATTTGGGAGTCAAAGAACCTAGGTTCAAACGTTAGGTCGGCTATGTACTAGCTACGTGTCTTCAGGCACACACTTAACTACTCTGGCCCTCATTTGTTTCATCAACAAAACAAGGAGGTGGGACGAGAAGGCAGCTCTAAATCTATGATTCTGATCCTATAATCCCAGCGCCCTCTTACTTTACAGAGCAGAACATGGAAGCCGTGCCTGACCAAGCCACATCCCTTTTCTGGTGGCTCCCTCTGTTTACCTTTACTGACTTTTACATTGCTTCCTGGCACGCTCATTCCATGTTCTTGCCAAACTGGCTCTTCCCCTATTCCTTACACGCAACGTTCCATCTCCTTCCTTCTTGCCTTTGCAGTCTGTCTCCCGTGCCTGGAATGTACCCCTTTTGACTTCTACCTCTTCAAATTTCTTGTTGTTTGGTTATTTTTTTTCAGTCTTGTCTGACTCTCCGTGACCCCATTTGGGGTTTTCTTGGCAAAGATACTGGAGTGGTTTGCCAATTCCTTCTCCTGCTCATTTTACAGATGAGGAAGCTGAGGCAAACAGGGCAAAGTGACTTGCCCAGGGCCACACAGCTAGTGAGTGGCAGAGGCCAGTTTGAACTCAGAAGATGAGTCTTCCTGACTCCAGACCCAGCTAAAATTTAGTTCAAGCACCTGCATGAGGCCTTTCCTCATCCCCAGACCTCTTGTGCCTCCCCGATTCCCTTGTATTTACTTTGTACATAGTATGTGTCTCCTTGTGTGTGGTCATATTGTTTCTCCCACTTAAATGTAAGCTTCTTCGGAGGCAAGGATTATTTCGCTTTTGTCTTTGTATTCCCCAGCACCTAAGAAAGAGCCCAACACATACTAGGCGCTTAATAAATGCTTGCTGATTGATTGATTGACTATTCAAGGTGGAGAGATGTGAGGTGACTTGCTATCAGCACATAGACAGGGTGGGGAACGGCAGCCTCAAGGTCACATGGGGACTTCTAGGTCCTCAAGTGCAGCCTTTTGAATGAGTCCAACTTTTACAGAACAAATCCTTTTATTAAGGGGATTTGTTCTGTGAAGTTTGGATTTAGTCAAAGGGCTTCATTTGAGGACCTAGAGGGCCACACGTGGCCTCGAGGCTGCAGGTTTCCCACCCCTGGACAAAATAGGAAGAGCAGGAACTCTCTTGTACTCCTCAAAATCTTTTGACCCTCAGTCTAGTGGACTTTTCCTTATACCCCAGTGACTCTTACCAAGAAGATTCCTGTGTCCTTCAGTAGTTTATAATCTATCTGCAGAGCCAAGACTGGCACACATGAAGTGATTAAGAGAACAATAAAAAGGAAATATAATCAAGGAGCAAAATGAGGCGGCAGTTAATGTTCTAGGGGATAGGGAAGAGATGAGGTTAGTGTTGAGAGAAGTGATTATTAATAACCCATAATTTGGGGAGATTCAGAGCTCTTCTCTTCTTCCAGAGTACAGGTTTTAAAAGTTCAGTCTCTTGAAAGACATTAGTGATAATATGATTGAATTAACTCTCCTCAACCTTGGTCAGACCCCACCCAACCTTACAAAGAATTTAACCTAAGGTGGGGAAGCTCATGGTATTCTACTCTGATAGCTTGGATGGAGATAGATCCTTTTGTCTAGATAGCCCAAGGCTGGAAGTGGTATGAGCATAGACTGAGACAGTTTCTCTTTCCAAGGATGACATGATGTCATTCTCAGCCCATCATTGAACATCTACTCTTTGAAGGGTATATAAACTGTGAGCTAGCGCCATGATTGTCTTTGGTCTAAGAGAGACAGCCAAATGACCATCCTTTTATTAATAGCCTGCTGGCCTTATTAATAAAATGATTAAATTACCCAGAAACTATGTCTCTAGAACCTTTTTAATCATCACAGTGTGGAGAGAAGGAGATGGGAAAGGCTTCAAAGAGAAGTTAAACTGGAGCTGGGATTGGGTTTGGGAATAAGGATAGGAGGGAGAAGGCAGTGGGAAAAGCATTGGCAGAAGATGGGCACCTAGCTGAGAATTTTAAGTCGTAAAATCAAGCTATGGCTTGGTGGTTTCATATATAGGGGAGTTATTAGTAGTGCTCCTTGCAGAAGACAGATTTCCTAAAGGAGAGACATTTTCAATGGTAGAGCAATATATGGGCTCAGTCACGGCCTCTTGAGCCCTCCCTAGCTAAGGGGAATTCAGTTAGAAACAAGAGGGTAACTGATACTTTCATTATTCATGGCTTGGTTTCATTATACATGTGATGCCCTTCCCTTTCTCTTTTTCCTGAACTCATCAAGATTTGAAGATTGTTTCAGGTTGTAACTGTTTACAAGCTGGTGAATCATTATATTTCTATATTGTATATTCTATAAAAGAGGGGTTCCTTTTCTTCTGAGGGAACTCCCTTCTGCCACAAAGTAGTGCAGAGAATTCTGGATTTGGAGTCAGAGGAACTGGATTCAAATCCTGACTCTGCCACTTGCCTCCTGAGTGACCTTGGGCAAGAGACTTAACTTCTCTCAGCTTCAGTTTCCCCATCTGTAATAATAGCTATAATAATAATATATGCTATGTGGCATATAATAATAAAATATAGCAAATACCAAGTACTTTATGAATATTGTCTTGTATCCTCATAGCAATCCTGGGAGGTACCATTAATTATCCTCATTTTACAGATAAGGAAACTGAGCCAGAGGTTAAGTGACTTACCTAGAGTCACACAGTTAGGAAATGCCCGAGGCTAGATTTTAATTCAGAGGTTCCTGACTCCAGGTCCAGCATTCAAGCTATTGTGCCATCTGTCTGTCCACTGTGCTATCCAGCACCATAAGAAAATGAGGGAGTTGCCCTCTAAAGCAGTATCTAGGCCTGAACCAATGATCTACAATCCTTCTCCACCCACCTCTATCATAACTCTCCTTGAGATCCTTCCCTCGGACTGAAGGCTGTAAAGAATGCTCTCATCCACTCTGTAACTTCATCACTTAGATCAGGGGGGATAAGTCGATATTGCTCCTGCGTATCATTTCCCTCCATGGTTATCATGTACTCCCCTCAAACAAACAAACAACCGACATTGGATCAACCAGGGAACCAGTGGTACTTTAAAATGCCCTGAGACTCATGTGTACCCATACATCAACCCCTAGACTACCTGCTGTCCCAAGGCAAAGTGAGACTCCTGCTCTTTCCATCCCATGGGCTATACTTTGGTGAAATGTTTTTCCCCACAAGGCTGCCCCTGAAGATCATTTTCTTTGGATTTCACCTATATTAAAGGAAGACAGACATGCGATGTTATTTCCCCGGGTACTCCTGCTCTTACTTGGAAATCTGGGCAAGGTAGTATAACAAAGGATTGAGGGGGCAGACACAGAGAAATCCAAGGTTCAAATGTCTACATCAAAACCACAATCACCACCAGTACTTATGTCATGATAATTCGACAACGTAAGTGGCCTTAGAAAAACAAACTTTTGTGTCAGAGAGAAGTTTAGGATGATTTGGGTCCAGCTTCAGACAGGAGGAGAACAAAATCCGATAGAGGAAACTATCGGACCTTTCAAGTACATTGTCACTTAATGATAACCAGCATTTACATAGTGCTTTTTAGGTGATGCAGTGGACACGGAGCTAGAGCTGAAGTCAGGAAGACCTGAGTTCAAATCCAAGCTCAGATACTTAGTAGATATGTTATCCTAAGCAAATTATTTAACCCTGTTGGCCTCAGTTTCCTCATCTGTAAAATGAGCTGGAGAAGGACAAACCACTCCAGTATCTTTGCCAAGGAAACCCCAAATGGGGTCACAAAGAGTCAGGCACAACTGAAATGACTGAACAACAACAAATATAGTTCTTTAATGTTTGCAAAGGACTTTGCATATATTATCTCACTTGTTCCTCATAACAAGCCTGAGAGGTAGGTGCTATTAATGCTCACATCTTACGGAAGAGGAAACTGAGTCTCAGAGAGGTTGAGTCACTTATCCAAAATAAAACAGTTAAGAGTATTTGTCTTCCTGACTCAGAGTCCACACCTTTCACTCGGCCACCTATCTGCCTGGATCTATGTGTGTGTCTAGTATCTGAACGAAAGACATGCAGAGCACATGACCCCATGGCCATTCTTTAAGGGCTCATAGTCACACGAAACTTAACTTTTCCCCTGCCATTTGTGTACTGAGACATTTTGTTTTGTATTCCATAATCAAAGTGTTAGAAAGTTGGGGATCATCGCCAGTCCTCCTGACCTACGCCTTGCCACTGAACTCCAATGACTCTGGAGGAGAGAGTGAGGCTGATGACTTCACACAGCTCTGCCTCACTCAAATCCAATTCACTTGCAAGTTAAGACATCACCCTTCTGAGGTCATTGGTCCTCTTTGAGAATGAAGGAGGAACAACAACAGCCAGAAAGCTGCACAGTTTCCCAAATAATATCTATCGAGCTCTCCTTTCCAAAGCTGGGCTCAGCTTATCATTCATCCTCAGCATCTATCCAAGATGTATACATGCCTAATAGAATGTAAGCTCTTTGAGGACAAACATTGTTTCATTTTTGTCTTTGCATCTCTACTGCCCAGCACAGTGTCTGGCTCTTAGTAGGTATTGATTGATTGATAGATCAATAAATAAATGTCTAGCGGGATTAACTCAAATTGATACTTGAACCACAGCCATATTGACATTCTTACTATAAATGAAAGCAAAAGGTAGAAAGACATTTCAACTTATGTGAGCTGATCCAACAATTGTGGAGAACAATTTGGAACCATGTCCAAAGGGCTATAAAAATGTGCAAACCTTTTGATTTAGCAATAGCACTAGTAGGTCTGTATCCCAAAGAAATCATAAAAAAGGGAAAAGGGCCCACATGTACAAAAATAATTACAGCAGTTCTTTTTGTGGTGCCAAAGAATTGGAAATTGAGGGAATGCCCATCAATTGGGGAATGGCTAAACAAGTTGCAGTATACGAATGTAATGGAATACTATTGTCCCATAATAAATGATGAGCAGGCAGATTTCGGAAAAACCTGGAAAAACTTACATGAACTGATGCTGAGTGAAGTGAGCAGAACCAGGAGAACACTGTATATAGTAACAGCAACATTGTGTGATGACCAACTTTGATAGACTTAGCTCTTCTCAGCAATGCAATGATCTAAGACAATTCCAAAAGACTCATGATGGAAAATGCCATCCACATCCAGAGAAAGAACTATGGAGTCTGAATGCAGATCGGAGTATTCTATTTTCTCTTTTTGTTTGTTTTTTCTTTCTCATGGTTTTTCCCTTTTGTTCTGATTCTTCTTCACAACATGACTAATGTGGAAATATGTTTAATATAATTGTACAGGTATAGCCTATATCAGATTGAATGCTGTTTTGGGGAGGGGGGAGCAGAGGGAAGGAGAAAATTTAGTACTCAAAATCTTATAAGAGGGAATGTTAAAAACTAAAAATTAATTAATGTAAAAAGAAATTTCCACTCAGTGGAAGAATGACTCACCGGTTCTCCTCTGAGAGGTGAATACAGTAGTTAGTGGAGCTGGTTTCATAGTGTACCAGAAGGAAACATGAGAAGTTCTATGGTTTCATCAAGGTAGATATTCCCTCCACTAACGCAGATCATCACCCCCACCCCTGTAATGTTAATGGAATACGAAGATCTTCCTCATCCATTAATAGGCTTGCTGCTTTGAGCACTGGCCCAGCTCACAGCTGTGATTCATCCTGAGTCACATAGAGCCCTTATGAGAGGCTTGCTTGAAGGAAGGCTTTCACACCTTTTACTACTAAGCTAATTAGGCACTGAGTCAGAGGGTTGTGATGCCTTCTGGCTCTGAGCCTATTAGCCAAAACGGAATATGTACTCTGAGATGAGACTTTGCTTTGGGGGTTTGCTTATGAGAAAGATCTTTTGATTCTCTGCATGAGACTCTCAGTAGCTGTTTGTTAAGAGTGCTACTCAAATCTGTCTGTGCTCTGTTGATCCAGTGGTGTGTGTAGGTGGTTGTATTACTTTGCTCAGGCAGTTGGAGCCCCTGTCTGTTGGTCTTTGTGCTAATTTCTCTGCTTGTATTTTTTCCACATTCAGGGTGCTGACCTTTCCCCTGAACTAGTGAATGTAAATTAAAGAAGATTATTGACCCCTTTAAATGCTATTTTTCCTTTAAAAGCGGATTAAAGAACCTGTGCTAGCAGGCCATACTGGGTGTGCCAGGGTCCTTGCTGTTATAACCCCCAAGAAATGTCTCCTGAGTTGTAGGCATCATGAGCTGCTCCAAACTAGGTTTGGTTGAGCCCCAGATGGCAGGTATAGGGACTGTTTGGACCTGAAGTCTTTACAACTTGGGAAGACCTGCTAGAGATTATGCTCCCTTACCAAGATCACTTCCTGGCCATGATGAAGCATCAGAGCTAGGTGTTAGGGGATACTAAAACAAACCAAAAATCCATGTTCTTGGAAATGTATCTCCTGATAAGGGAACTGAGTAATAGCTAACATTCATATAGTGATTTAGTGCTTTTAAGGTTTTGCAAAGTACTTCAGGGGGTATTTGACTTGATTTTCACAAAAACTCTATGAGGTAAGTGCTATATTATTATCCCCATTTTACAGATGGGGAAACCAAGGCTGAGAGAGCTTAAGCAACTTGCCCAAAGTCACACAGCTAAGTAAATATCTGAGGAAGGATTCAAACTTTGTTCTTCCTCATTCCAAACCCAGCACTCTTGCCAATGTGCAACGTAGCTGCCTGATGAACCATTTGCGCTGAGGTAGCTAGGGACTTTGAGTCAGGGCAGCAAGGTGGCTCAGTGTGTAGAGTACTGGGCCTGGTCCCAGGAAGACCTGAGTTCAATTTCAGCCTCAAATCTTTACTAGCTGTGTGACTCTTCAGGGGTTTTAGATGCAAGAGGATCTATCAAGTAATTAGACACTGGCACTTTAAATAGCAGATCTGCCCTGGGCAAAATCATGAAATAAAAGAAGTTAGTCTTTGGTGCCCCCTGCCTGCCCTTTCTTTGCCCTTTTCCCCCAGGCTGGGGAATCCCCATGGCCTCCCCCTCAGGTACCCAGCTCTTTTATGCTCTCCTGGTTATACCCCCACATCAAAACTTCCTCTCCAGAAAGGATCTGATAAACACATCTGCACTAAGGAATGAAAAAAACAGTGAGATGTCACAGAAAGGACATCAAATTAAGAGTCAGAAGATCTGTGTTCTAATTCTGACTCTCCCACTTATGGGCTATGTAAACTTGAACAGATCACTTGGCCTCTCTGGGCCTCAGTGTTCTCATCTGTAACATAAAGGGGTTGGACTACACGAATTTGGAGGTCCCTTCTTGTTCTAATCACCTAAGACTCCATATCTCTTTGGCTGCAATTATGGGTTCATTTTCCCCTTTTCATTCCTTGGAATGTTTCCAAAGTCTTCTTCCCCAGAAATGAGTAAATACTGAGCTCCAAAAAAGTTATCCATCTTAAATTAGCAGCCAACCTGTGACACTTTCTCCACTACTCTTAGAGCAAGGAAGTTTCAAAGCGGCAACAATAATGTAGGTACCACTTTTTGCTTTGGGGGCATTGGAACATCTGCCTGTGGAAGAAGACAGAGGCCCCGTGTACTTTGTGACGATCATCAGAAATCCAAAAGTTGCTTCCATAGCTGGAAAAAAGAAAATGACTTACACAATTTTGAAGCCTCCAAAGCCCACTTTGGGGCTCAGCAGGCAGCTAGCCATAACCTTGTGATCTTACTCCTCTTCCAAGATGTACCTTGGGGCAGCCCAGCCATCCCACTCACCTTGGAAGTGGTGCATTGGAGCATTCTCTATGAGCACACAGAGATACTATGGAGAGAAAGTTATAAATAACGGCTCCCTATATCAAGACCTGGGCTGGAGATCCCCCTCTAAGAAATTCAACCCATCACAAAGAGTTATGGGATCCCACAATTAAAGATGTAGAGATTAAAGGAAACTTAGAATCCATGAACTCAAAATTCTTCATTGGAGGAAACAGAGGCAAAGATAGGTCAAGTGATTTGCCCAGGGTCACACACCTAGGTAAGTGTTTGAGGTGGGATTCGAATTCAGGTCTTCCTGACTCCAACTCCAGAGCCCTCTCTACTACACCACTCTGAAGGACCAGAGGATAAGATGGCCTTACCCACTGACATAAATGTTGAAGGTCTCTAGGTGGTTAAAAAGATGGTCTCTGAAGTTAGGCTAATAGAATCTTAGGACTTCAGTGTTCAAGTGGCCCAACTCATGCCCAAAGTGTGAATTCTCTCCCAACAGTCTCATGAATGGTCATTCAGCTTCCTACTGAAGAGCTTCAGAAACAGGAAATATTGCCTCTTGAGTCACTTTAGTATGGTACCAACGATTAGGTTTTTCTTCTATCAGGGAGTCAGGCCTGCTTTAACGGAGCCTTTAAGACAGAGAAAGATCTGCCTCAGGTCCTGAATTTGTCTGATAAACTTCCAAGTAAGAGGGCCTTATAGGCTTCATTTAGAGAGGCAAAGGGTCTGATTACTAGGAACATCAGATAGTCTCACTGGACTCTGCTCTAGTCAGCTCACACCTAGAGCCCTTCATCCAGTGCTGGGCATCAAATTTTGGGAAAGTCAATGCTCAACTACAGAGCTTCCAAGAGGAGAGCAACCAAGGTAGTGAAGATTCTGTTTAGAGAACATAAGAGAAGACTTAGGAGGAAGTATCTCAAGGGCTGTCATGTGGAAGAGAGACTAGATTTATTCTGCTTAAAACCAAGAAGGCAGAACTGGGAGTAATGTGTGGAAGTTACAGAAAAATAAATTTAGGCTTGATATATAGAAAGAATTCCTAATAATTCAAGCTAACCAAAGGTGAAATGAGCTGACTGGAGAGGTATTCTATTCTTCTGCTTCAGTGATCACAAGAGATCTTCAAGCAGGGGGCCACTAGATCGCTTAAGAGAAGAGGAACCAACCCAGGTCAACATAGAGCCAGTCAAGGCTCCTTTGCTGTTTAGTAATGGGATAGCTCCTGTGGGAGGCTGCTGCATTTCTACTCTGTATGAGACAGGGAAACTCAATCTGAAAAAAAATAAAAGAAAAAAGAAAGAAAGAAAAAGAAAAAAAGAAAAGAAATCTATGATCTTACTATAACGTCAGCATTTTTCAGTTAAGTCTTCTTTCCAATAGTATTTTCCTAGACATACCCATGTTGGTTTAAGGTCATTACTCAGTTTCTTGTCTTCTCAACCTTTTATCACTGCTGTGACCCCTATCTCTATTGACCATAACTATAGCCTTAGTCATACCAGTATCTAGGACCTGACTTCTGCTTGTCCAATTGTGCCTTCATCGAAATCCCATCTTTATCACAATCCTACCCTCACTTTAACCTGCCTGATTTTGCTTCTGCTTCTGTTCCCCATCTATCTCAAATTCGCTGCCCCCCTGTCCAAGACCAAGAACCTTATTTCTGTTCAGCAAAACCAAATATTCTTATTCCCTCACATAAGTTTGAGATAGTTCCTCTCTGTTCCCCAATGATCTAAAGATTTATTGGAGTCTAGCAAGGGCAGTCAATTTTCCTACAAAGCAGAGTAGAGAATACCATACCTTTTTCCCTCAGGGAAAATCTCTTCAATATCGTTTCATAGAGACAATTAAAAGCAACCCAGGCAAATAGGAAGTCAAATTTCAATATAGAAATCTACCAAATAAATGATAGTGCTCAGTTTGGGGGGCCACATTTATAGTGTGCCTGCCAATCCTGGGGCCCATGGCCTAGTCTCTGGACCCAGAAAATCAATATAAATTATTAATTTGAGACTACTTTCTCAGTAGAACTCACTAGAACCTGTTATTCAGGTCTGAACTTGGGCCAGCAATTTACTTTTTGGTCTCAGAAATTACTTATTTGTCTCTGTTTCCTCTAGTATTGTTATAAACAAATGGGAATAACGTCCAAAATATGTGCTTAATTGTGTGGTATTTTCCTGACATTTGTAAGAAACATCTGAGTGCCACCAGCAAAGGCCACTTTACAAATCTTGGTTATTGGTGATAAGACAAGCCATTACCAACCTAATTAAAATTAACCTGCCTCTGTCAAGGTCTATATGAACTACTTCAGTAGTATTTTCAAGTTCTCTAAGATTGGATCAGAGTCATTTGGGCAATTGTCATCAAAGCTGGGAGCACTCACTTTGAAACAGATACCAGGGGCTACTGAAGCAGCCACTTTCATTACTAAGAAGATGATTGATGGTATTATACACCTGGGTTACCTCCTTTCTCTTTTTCACAGCCCTTTGATTTATACTCAGCTGTTACCGTTCTAATACATTGCTGAGATTTCTTCCCTTCAGAAAACACCCACCATAGAACAGAGCAGTAAATGAAGGATGCAGGCTTTGCCTAGAACCCAGCTTCTTTGACTTAGCTCAGCAACCCCCCTTTATATGCCACCTGGTGTCCTTCCTATTAATCCAATATCTGTACATGCTCAAAGGACCAGCCCCCTATTGGTTACTCCACCCTATTATACACACAATGCCAAGTTGGTTGGTTAGATCCAATTATTCACTATGGGTCCTTACCCTAAAATTAACACTAAAAAAAACTTAGATGATATAACATAATTTAACTTAAAGTTTTGCAAAATGCTTTCCATATATTATCTCATTTGAACCTCACAACAATTCTATGAGGAAGATATTACTGTCCCTCTTTTACAGATGAAGAAATTTAAAGTCAAGTTTGTCCATGGTCGGTCACACAGCACGTATAAGAGGTAGGGTTCAATCTCTGTTCTCCTCTGACTTCAAATCCAGCACACTATCCACCAACTCTAGACTTGAAATAGTTATAAAATTAGTTCATTTTCCCCCAAGCAATTCTAAGACCATAAGTTACAGATGACTTGACAATCTGCATCAGTGGAGGGAATAGCCACACTGAGGTCTCCGTGTCTATAAAATCATAAGTCCAAACTCTGCCCTCCCCAACAAGAAAGATTAGAATAGCATCAGTACAGAAACTTTCAGATAGCTGATACTTAATAAATGCTCCACCTCCCCATTTGGGGCAATTTGATTTGAAAACTGCAGTAAAACAGTAAAGATGAGAAGAAGAGGAAGAAGAAGGAGAAGGGGGAGGAGAGGAAGAAGAAAAAGGAGGAAGAGAAGGAGAAGGAGAAGAAGGAGGAGGAGGAGGAGGAGGAAGAGGAAGTGGTAAAAGAAAGTATTTTGTTTTCTCAAAGAGGAAGAAAATTGTACCAATTAACATCCTCCAGTCCCCTAATTTCTATTTCCTCAAAGCAACTAATTTGGCATTAAATTTATAATAGGTAGACTGGCCAACAGAAAGCTAGTCCTTTGAGGATGTGCAGATATTCCTACCTATTTCAGTCTAAGGGACCAGTGGAAACTTGGAGGAGCCCATCAATTAGGAACAACTAAACAAAGTGTGGTATACTGATGTAAACATTTGAGAGAAATTATTTTACTATCATATTAATAACCAATTATTAATTTGAGACCCAGGCTTTTCTCCTTTATTTCCTCATTTAAGGTCTAGCCCCATAAAAAGTCCATTTCTGAAGGACAAGATTGAATTGATGAGATTGTCCTAGTCCTCAAGGTACATGCTCTTCAATCTTGGACGGCACCCCACTCAACTAGGAGACCTTACTTCTGTTTAGATTATAAAGAAAATCCAGTCTCAGCAAGTTCTTACCCTGGGAAAACAAGCCCCTGTCCTCGTACCCCTCTATCAGAGCTTAGGGTGACCTAATTCATGAAGAAGAAAGCCAATCAAAGTGGTCTGGATGGAGATGGACTTTCCTGTCCAGATTGCTGGAGGTGGTTGAGTCTCATGATCAAGCCACATTCTCAGCAAGAGGACCTGAAGACTTCTAGCCCACCTCTTCATTAAATGTCCACCAATCAGGATTGAGTTTCACTTGTCACAGAATTCCCTTTTAAAAGAAATATTTGAGGCTTTCAAGCTCTCTATGTCTGTTTTTGGTTACCCAGAAAAACCACTGACCATCAATTTATTGATTGCTGGCTAGCTTAATTAATAAATTGATTATTAATTACCCAGAAACTCCACCTCTTGGGGTTTTTCATTCATCACACATTAATGTAATATATAAATGGAATATTATTGTTCTGGAATAAAAAGTCAAAGAGATGACTTCAGAGAATCCTGAGAAGTATGAATTGATGCAGAGAAGTAAGGAGAACCAGCAGAATTTTTACAAAGACAACATTGCAAAGAAAAATAACTTTGAAAGTACCCAGATCAAATCGGTGACCAACCATATCTCCAGGTCACCTATCATAAAGCATGCTAACTTCCTCCTTCTCACGGAGATATGATGAACTCAAGTTGCATGCTTGGATATAGCCATTATGTGAATTTGTTTTGCTTGACTATGCTCATTTGTTATGTGTTGGTTTGTTTGTTTTCAAAGAAGAAGAAGAAGAAGAGGAAGAAGAGGAAAAAGAAGAAGATGAGGAGGAGGAAGAAGAAGAAAGAGACAGTCTTTGAAACATTTTTAAAAGGTACGGAAGAGAATAGAGGGAATTCCAGAAGGAAGCCCAGACAAGTAGGGATGTTTTGAAAGTAATTCATGGAGATATGAGAAGACACCCCCACCCTACTCTTTTACAAAGTTTAGAAGTCCACAGGTACATTTTGTACAGATACATATGTATACATATATATACATACAATATATTTATATGATTCCAGACTTTTTCTATGTACATATTTATTAATTTTGATAATTTTTTCTCTTCTTGCTCTTTTTCTTTAGAGAAAATTGTTATATAGGATGGCTCTATGGGAGGAGTAAAAGAGAGGGATACTGAGGGAAATTCTGGTGATATAAGAAACAAAATATGTCAATAAAATTAATTTAAAGATAAAAAAGAAAGTAATGTGTGGAATTTATTATATTTTTTAAAGCAAGTAGTTTAAAATGGAGAATCACAGCTTCATGTACAACCCTCTTTATGTATATGAAAATGACTTTTTTAGATGGGAGTTTGAGTTTTTCCCTTTTATTCTTCTTCCCCTTGATTGATTATTTTTATGTGTCATGGAACCAATTAAATGTCTGCTTGTATTTTAATGGAAGAAAAAAGGGACCTGAGTCAAAAGGTTTACATCTATGCCTTCAACTAAAAATATGCTGAGAAAGAAATAAGAAGGAACCCTCAAAAAAAGTCTGGCACACAATAAGTGTTTTGTAGAAGCCACTGAAAAAGTTAAATCTTACTGTCCAAGCAGCAGGAGGCAGAGTGAAATCAGACTAGAAGAAGATATTAATATTACAATTTTGTCACAGAAAAATTCAGATGCAAAAAGCCAGCTGAAATTCCTAGGGATAATACTTAATAAAATTGTGATTTAGTACAGGATTTGAGGTGTTCATAATTTCCAGGCCCACTGGTTATGGACCACCAGGAAAGAAAAGTTATTATTAGATTATCTAAGAACTACATTATATTTCCTTTTTCTGAGATTCTTTAGTATAAGACACTAGGGAAGACATTCAAGAGTCATGCTTGAGTCTCCTCAAACCCAGTCAGGTAGCTGTCCAGAATTGGTATTATGGACAAATATGCCTAAAGCACCTGAGTTGATTTTCTGGTTTGGTAAATTTTTAACTAGGGAGGTGAAGGGGAGACTACTGGGGAAGAGGAAGAGATCAGTATATCCTTACCCCCCCTCTCCCCCCAATTGATTTCCCCAAGCCTAGTTGGTGAAATCACAGATTAGGAACAGGTAAAAAGAGACAAAAAAGGCATTAAGATCTCAAAGTACAAAAAACTATCTAATAATAAAATCTAACATTATATAGCACTTTAACATTTCCAGAGTGCTTTCCACATGGTAGATTCTCACAACACCCCTATGAGGTAGGTACTATTATTATCCCCATTTTACAGGTGAGGAAGTTGAGGTAACCAGAGGTTAAGCTACTTGCCTGTAGTCTCACAACTAGTAAGTACAAGTCCACTTCACTCTCCTCTACCCAGTCTAGGTGCCTACACTTTGCCATCCATTTAGAAGGTGTAAATGAGTTCTAAGCTAGATAGTGACATTGTCGAGCAAGTGAATCAAGGCTTGAGACATCTCTGAGAAGTGTGACCTCTGGCAGCAGAGAAGAGAGCCAGCACCGGTAAAAAATCCAGATCTTGAAAGAGAATATTGTTGGCTCTGTTGAAAATGGATTTCTCTCTCCTCCCCATCCCTCATCCTCTTTGGCAATGTCAACTTTGCAGCAAGAGCTACTCAACCAGCAGGAGATATTGTTCCCATGGTATGAGGACATCCTGAGAAAAGAAAGGTTATCAGAGCCCTGCACCTTCAGGTGCAAGATTCACTTTGACCACATGTGAATGTCTGCCTTTCTGCTAGGGTATTCTATCTGTGTGCCCCCACTTCCCGCTGATTCAGTGGAACAACAATGTTGCCAGCAGCTGCTGTGGGGGCATAAGGCCAATAACACCAGCACACAGGAAGGCTGCTAGCACAGGTTCTTTGATCTGCTTGTCTAAGGAAAGCAACTTTAAGGGGTTTACAAGCCGGGGGGGCTCCATGATGGCTACCCAGAGTCTCCTCTGGTCAAATCACAGACATGCTTCCAGTGAGTGAGAGCCCTAAAACAAAACACCAACCTCAGATCACATATACCCTTCCTGGGGTCAGAGGGCATCACAACCATGTGACTCTAGGCTTTCTTGTTTCTTAAGCAGATCATGAAAGACTCTTGATTCAATCAAAGAAACAAAGGTAAGACTCATCAAAGGCACTTGATTACCTCAGTGCTGAGAAGCGCTCAAACGAAAAAACAGCAAAAAGTCCCACTTTGCTTGCCATTACATTTTAAAAGCAAGACTCAAAGGTACTTAGCATTCTAAAGGTACTTAGCATTCCAAAATAGAAAACAGTAAAAAAAAAAAAAAAGTCCCACCCTTCTTACCATTACATTCAGTGCGTAATTGTGGAAATACTAGTAAATGTCAGAGGTGGGATTTCAAATCTAGATCTCTTGAGTCCAGGTCTAATGGTGTGGCCACTATATTGCATTGCTTCTCAGGTGCAAGCCCAATCATTCAAAGAGAGGAAGCTGTTCACAACCTAGGTTGAAGGCAAACACCAGAAGGATAAATAGCCTGGATATAAATGTTGAATGCTCAAAAAATTCTTGAGAAGAAAAAGGAGTTTTACTTCTTCATTTAAACAGTTCTAGTTCACTGGAGGAGAATTGGAAGAGAAGTAGAAAGTGCAAATGCCCTATTGATTATAGCTTTTAACACCATCAAAGATGAGTCAGATCTCAGGACTTTCCTAGAAGATAGAATTTCTTTCACCTTAACTTCAAATGATGCTCCCTAGAGGCCCCTAGGCTTCTTACTAAAAATTCCAAATGCCTCTAGCAATAATGCTACACTGACAAATTGTTTGGGATTAATTAGAGGACAACTAGAAGAGACTAATTCTGAGGTTTCCCTTATTATCATTATAGTTGAAGGATCCATGATTTCATCAATGTGAAAGACATTTCACCCTTTTGAGGAAGCAGGGTGGAGCTGTGAAAAGAAAGAAATGGGAATTATAGGAGCTAAGTCCAAGCTCTGTCACTTAGGACCGGTGTGGCATTGACCAGGTTATTTAACTTTTCTGAGCCTCTTTGTACCCATCTGTAAAAAGAGGCAATTGTAATTGAGGCTTCTGAGGGCTCTTCCAGCTATGATCAGATGATTTGTGAATTCTAGGAAGTTCTCATTGGCCCTCCACCCAAAGTGCAATACCTTACCAAACTTCTTCCATTCCCCAAGCCCATTCCTGCCTATCCCCTTATTTTGAAGGCCCCAACTAACCAAACTCTCACACTACATCATGGCCACCTGCTACCATGGGTAAACAGTAGAAGAGGGGTATTCTCCCAGTTTCCATGCTCAGACAGAACTGCTAATGTTTCTATGACAGGTGGGTGAGGGAAGGGAATGTATAAAAGTATTTATATGCCAGCAGTGCTAACCCTTGGTATTTCATGCCCCAGCTAACAAATAGGAGAAGGTTTAGAAAGAGAGGAGAAGGAACAGAGCCTTTCCTAGTTCCTAATATCCAACCACGTAAGTCTCTAGCTCTCTCAGTCAAGTCTACTAACAATTATTAAGAGTCCTTTGTATGCAAGACACCATCAGAATGCTACTGTAACAGGCCAGGCATGAGGTGATTAGGACCTGCCTGTACTTTGTCCTCTCCCCTACTTTCATGCAGTGTTAGGCACCCACGAGTGATTGCATATGGCACCTCATTGATCACAATTTTTTTTCTTTTTTTTTCTTTATTTAATATATTTAGTTTTCAGCATTGATTTTCACAAGTGTTTGAATTACAAATTTTCTCCCCATTTCTACTCTCTCCCCCACTCCAAGATGGCGTATATTCTGGTTGCCCTGTTCCCTAGTCAGCCCTCCCTTCTGTCACCCCACTCCCCTCCCATCCCCTTTTCCCTTCCTTCATTGATCACAATTTGACAGGAAAGTATTGTCTCATGTGTAACTATCATGCAATACAGCAACCACCACCTCTTAACTTGAGTTAGGAAAGGAGGATACTAATCAAGAAATTAAGGTCTTTATATTTTTTTGGTATACTGAGAAGTTGCTATTCCAATAATCCCTTCCTCCTCCCCTTTTCTCCTCAGAATTCTAATGGCTTTCGGAAAGGTTAATCCTCAGTAGCTGCTGTCAGCAAAGACCAACGAGGAGACCAGGCTGGTGCATTGAATGGATGGACTTTACCTTGCTATTGACTTATCTACTCACTACTGTTTACTCAACAATTTATCCAATGATGAGATGAACCTAAAAAGGATCACCTAGTTTCAGCCGTATTGACTTTGGTTTTTGTATAGTATTATTGATTTTTGGTGGTTACACCTGTTTTCTTGTAGTAGGTGTAGTTGAAAATTGTTTTCACTGCTGAATACAAAATTAAGAAAGTTTGTCAAAAGTCAACTTAGACAAATTCTAGGATTGCATTAATGCTACTTTTTTTTTTTGCTATTTGTTCTTAGCTCTAAGGTAATCTCTTTTCTCAACCCAACAAAGTGAATTTTACAGACAATTGAAATATATCCCCGTAAGCATCAAAACTTTTAAAATATATATTTAAATATATATATGGATGGATGGATAAACCATTTGAGGTAGAAATAAACTCTTTTACATACCTTTATACCTTATTAAATAAAGTTCACTTATTTTGGTGACTCAAATTCATTATTAGGAAATGAAGCATTGTATAGAATTATCATAAAGTGGTGCCTTTTTCTGGAGATACACAGCTCTGTACCTGTGAACCCCACCTCTTAATGGCCCCAGGCTGCCATTGTAACGTCTGCTTTTGAAGGAAGGTGTTTTTTGGTCACCTCCCTTGCTATTCAATGTTACCTCTGGCTACTGTGAGTGTTCCTCTCACTAACAGTTCTTACCCCCACATCCCACACCTGCCACCTTCTAATTTGTTGCTTCTAATTGCCTTGACTCACTCCCTTGAGAATATGTCTTGGGTTTCTTTTTTTAAAGGGCCACCATCAAGCTTAAGAGAACTTATTAACACCTTGTAAATGGACAGCAAGGTGTAGGCACCTGGGTTGCATAGTGGAGAGTGAAGTACACTTGGAGTTTTTATTATTAGACAGCCTGTCAGAAGTGTGTGGAAAATAAGACTAAACATGGTCTGAGAGAGTATATTTACTCTCCTGTGCATAAAATCTGTAAGTTTTAGTGCCAAGTCTTTGACATCTGTTTTAGCCCTTCAGAGACCTTTTTGTCTGTTTTTAAGTCACAAGCAACATTCCAGGTATCTGTGTTGTTTACAAGGGTTATCCAGGTATCAGTGTTGTTTACAAGTGTTATCCAGCCAGTTGTGTAATTTGCTTTGTTAATAGTAGCTGACATATCAGTCACTTTTCTTCCAAGGGAACCCAGATGGGTTTACACAGAAACTGAGACTGTTATCTCTCATCGAGGAAGATATTTCTCTCTGGAGCCTAGGAGAGTACCTCCATGGCCTCACAGATTTAAAAGGAAAAATGTTACAATGCATTCAATCGATTCAATCTCCATCCAGCTTCTCCCTTCCTCTGCACCCCACCCTGTCCAAATTTGTCCCATCCTTTCAAGACCCATCTATGGGTTGTATACTTACATACCTAAATCTGACATTGTGCCCTGGACCTCTTCCCCTTGAGAGGGAACATTTAGTCCTACAGAACCCAAAGGCTCAAGATAGGCAGCTTACACATAGCAACTGATTTTTACATGAGATAAGGAACCTACAGGACAGAATTCAAACTAGCCTTTGTTCATTAAGCTTTGTGTGGTTTGAGGTTTTCTACAACAATAATGGCTTTGACATGCACAGAGACATCACTTGGTATCTCGGTGTCAGAAGTCCTGTGCAGCCCCAGCTGTTGGTGGAGGACAATCAGCTTGGATGGTAGTGAGGGCGCTTCAGCTGTTGCCCTTGGCAGGCCTCCAAGACCAGGGACAAGTGACGCCATGGCCCTGTGCTGATCAGTGCCAAGCTCTCTCTTTTCGTCACAGGGCTCACCTACCCTTTGAAGCTTTTCTAAGGGTTCTAACCACTAGAGAAAGCTAACAGCTCTCTCCTGAAGTTCTCAACAATCACAACAGGAGATTGGTCAAAGACTTTCTGTGAGGAGCCTGTCCTAGATGGAGAGGGCAGACAGGGCAAAGCTGAGACCTCTTGAATAAACGACAGTAAAGAGCCCCCAAAGGCATAAATTAATCAATAAATGCCCTCTTGAAAGAACTAGGGCCTGAAACCCCACTGCAGTTAATCACACAGGCCACTTCCTGTGTCACAGTAAGTCATGCAGAACAGGCCCATCAAGATAGGACCCTAAAAAAGGTCAAGAAAAACTCCAGATCCAGAATTTTTAAAAAATGATCAGAATGATGCTGAATCATGTCACAGTTAAAAGGGGGACTGGGGGAGGGGGGAATTTCTCAACTTTGTCAACGTGCATGAAAAAGGTTTAAAAGTAGGCTATGTAAAGGAAACAAGGGGAGGGAGAGGAAGAAGAGCCCTGCAGATGTACATTAAGGAAGTAACCTTTTGAAATAAGCAAGGTGTTTCTCTTCGTGGTGGTGGATCTGGGAGAATGATCACATCGTTTCAGGGAAGTTGGTACTGTCAGTGTGTGGGAGGGATCTGATGAAGTGGGGATACCCCAAGGTGCTATAATTTTTAAACTACAGAAAGTAGAAACTATAGATATGTTAGTTCATGGGAATCTATCTTTTTAGGTATTCCAGAAAGCCCTTGAGACCTATAGAATATAAACTCCTTGAAAGCAGAGATTGTTTCATTCTTCGTATCCCCAGAAACCTAGCACGTTCCTGTCACATATAGGTACTCAATATGTACTTGTTGATTAATTAATATAATAGAAAGAGGGCTGGATTTGGAGTCAGAAAACCTGGATTCAAATGCTGGCATTACTATTTACTACCTGTGTAAATTACCTTGGGCAAGTCACTAAAACTTTGATAAGCTGCAGTTTCTCCTCGGGAAAGTAAGGAGAATCATGCTTGCTCAGCCCATCTCACAGTTATTTGTGAGGATTCCATAAAATATCATCTGTGAAAGAGGTCTGTAAATTGCAATGGCTACAACTGTAAGGTGCTCTAAGTACGTATCCATATGGTCATCACTGTTTCATGTATGTATGTGCACGATCTCTCCCCAGTGGAGACTCTTGTCCTAGAGGACAAAGACGATGCCATGTACCGAGTCTAACTTCCTCCACAGCAACGAAGTGTTGACCACATAGTAGGCTCAATAAATGCATACTGAATTAAAATTTCCCAAGGGAGATATTTATTCATCCATTCATTTATTCACTCAACAAATATTTATCTTATATCTACAAAGGATTACTACATTTTTGCTAAGCTGAATTGTGAAATTTAATTAAATGGCCCCAAACGGGCTAGGATATAATGAAGAATAACATTCCACCTCTCACTATATGCCTTGATTTAATCAATAAACTTTGTCCCTTACCATTCACCACCTGATGATGTCACTCCATTCTCAGCAAGCCCCTCACACTGTATTTTCTGCCCAATGGTTGACTTCCTGAGCAAGAAGTATATGGAACCTAAGTGCAGACCTCAACATGAGAGAATTCAATCAGCCAGAACCTGGAATGCCAACCTGACCAATAGATATAACAGGTTGCAATGAAGTCTCCTTTGGCTACTTACCAACCACAATTAAGTCATATCAGCCACCCCTCAGCATTGAGGGTTTTGATGTGTTTTTTTTCCTATGGAATGAATATTTCTTTGTAACCTGAAGTACAGTAGGCCTTTATGTTAGTACATAACCATCCTTAAATGACCTTCATTTAATTATCTATCTACTCCAAACTTTAGCAGAACCAGTTGCCACATTCTAGTATTTGACTGGGCAAGGTGGTCCCCTCAGACCCACTGCCCTCTGCCTAACTCTCTGGGTTTTGTAGTTAGTCTTAATCCCAACCTTACTTTTCTCCTCCCTTTCACCCTAGTTTGGTCTTGTAAAAAACAATAGTTGTGTGACCCTGGACAAGTATTTCAACTTTTGTGAAATTCCTCCTGCTTTCTTCTCTGTAAAATGGGGAAAATGATGCCTACTTTGCATACATAACAGGTTCTTTGTAGGAGATCAGATAAGAAACTGGATGGAAAAGTACTTTGTAAACTGGAAAGTGAGTATAACCAATATCAGACAAATAAGTAGAGTGAAGTTGGCATGGGTGTCATGGAAGTTGCTACCATAGTCATTGCTTCCGAACGGTCCAAGTTATACGGATGTACCAATCCACCAGCCATTCCCATTAACGTAAGTTTACCCACGGTCAGAGAATCTCAAAGCAAGGCAAGAACGTGAAAGAAATCGAAAACTTGGCACCCCCCTCGCCCAAGCATTGGTAAGATACATCTTCATTCCAACGTTTCTTCTACAAGTAGTTTCTTAACGCTGTGGAGCATGAGAAATATAAGGGAAATGAAGCTGGTTCAAAGATTTTGTGAATTTAAGGGCAACCCTTAGAACTATTCAGTCACCCAAATACGGATAGACCCAATTCATCATAGGGGTCTTTGTGAGCTACAATACTTCACTGGTTTGAAGACAGCAGGACCCAATAGAATTCTAGCTTTTTTTTTTTAACAGGTAGAAACTTTAGTGTGAACACAATAATTCTTTTCTAGTTATAGAATCATGCAATCTGAATGTTACAGGTGCAAAAGGCCTTCGGGACTAATCAATTCAAACTTTCTTGTTGATAGTATTATTTCATTTTCCCCCAAGTTTATCCCTTATCCCAACACTGAAATGACCCACTTAAGCACCCGAGGGGACACTTCCTCCTACTGTTGCTTCCAGCCTGTTGCCATCAGTATTATTCAGCGTTAGCTGCCCCACAATGGGGTGGGTGGCTCGAACATCTGTTCATCCGTCTCCTTCCTCTAGTCCCTCACTAATCCTGGGCAATATTCAAGGTATCTATGGAGAACTCTGATGGCTTTAGTAATACCTGGGTAGAACTGTATGAACTGATGCAGAGTGAAGTGAGCAGAACCAGGAAAACAATTTATACACTAACAACACTTAACAAATAACAAACAACTTTGAAAGATTTAAGAACTCCGGTCAATACAATGACCAACCATAATTCTAGAGGGCCGATACTGAAGAGATGATGGATACGAGGTGCAGATTGAATACGTATATTTTTTGGACATGGGCAATGCGAAAATTTATTGTGCTCAACCGTGTATCTCAAGAGTTTTGTTTTTCTCTTTTTCATTGACGATGATTATAGGACATGAGAGGGAGAGAAAATGAATGTTTGTTGACTGAAAAAAAAATTTAAAAATAAAGTGGTAGAAGGAAAAGAGAAAACAGAAAGTGTTTTTATAGCAAGTATCTCTGCTAAAGGCCTCATTTCTCAAATATATAGAGAACTGAGTCAAATTTATAAGAATACAAGTCATTCCCTAATTGATAAGTGGTCAAAAGATATGATCAGGCAGACAAAGAAATCAAAACTATCTATGGTCATATGAAAAAAAATGCTCTGAATTACTATTGATTAGAGAAATTCAAATTAAAACAACTCTGAGGTACCACCTCACACTTATCAGATTGGTTAATGACAAAAAAAGAAAATGATAAATGTTGGAAGGAATGTGAGAAACTGGGACACTAATGTGCTGTTGGTGGAGTTGTGAACTGATCCAATAATTCTGGAGAACAATTTGGAACTACACCTGGTTCTGCTCACTTCACTCTGCATCAGTTCATACAGTTCTACCCAGGTATCTCTAAAGCCATCAGAGCTTTTCTACAGAGCAGTTTGGAACTACTCCCAAAGGGCTATCGAACTGTGCATACCTTTTGATCCAGCAATACCACTGCTAGGTCTATATCTCAAAGAGATTTTTAAAAAGGGGGGAGGGAACCTATTCACACAAAAATACATATAGCAGCTCTTTTTGTAGTGGCAAAGAATTGGAAATTGAGGGGATGCTCATCAACATGAGAATGATTGAACAAGCTGTAGTATATGACTGTAATGGAATATGATTGTGGTATAAGAAAAGATAAGCAGGATGATTTCAGAAAAACCTGGAAAGGCTTACATGAACTGATGCCAGGAGAACATTGCACACAATAACAGCAATATTGTACGATGAAGAATTGTGAATAATTTAGCTATTCTCAGCAATACAACGATCCAAGACAATCCTAAAGGACTCATGAGGAAAAATGCTAACTGCCTCCAGAAAAAGAGCTGATGCTGTCTGAATATAGACTATTTTTCACTTTCTTCTTCCTTCCTTCTTTCATTCCTTCCTTTCTTTCTTCCTGTTTTTTGTTCAAGTCTTCTAGGACAAAATGACTAATATGGAAATGTTTTACATAATTGTACATGTATAACCTATGTCAGATTGCTTACCATCTTCGGGTAGGGGGAAGGGAGAGAGGGAGGGAGGGATAGAATTTGGAACTGAAAACTTTTTTAAAAACCAGTGAATGGGGGGCAGAGCCAAGGTTGGGGCTGGAAAGCAGGGACTAGCGTGACCTCCCTGCCGAGTCCCTCCAAAAACCTATAAAAAATGGCTCTGAACCAATTCTAGAATGGCAGAACCCACAAAACAGCAGAGGAAAGCAGGGCTCCAGCCCAGGACAGCCTGTATGGTCTCTGGATGAGGTCTATCCCACACGGAGCTGGGAGCTGGGAGCTGGGAGCTGGGAACGGAGTGAAGCAGAGCCCAGCCTGAGCGGCACAGACCAACCAGACCAGGAGCCGGGCGGAAAGTGCCCTAGCGCCCCGAATTAGTGAGCTGCAGTAGTTACCAGATTTCTCAACCCACAAACACCAAAGACAGCGGAGAAGGTTAGTGGGAAAAGCTGCGGGAGTGGAAGGAGTTCGCAGTTCGGCTACCAGCCCCAGGGGCAGCGGGGGTGGGGCAGCTACAGCTTCTGGCCCCAGGCCCACCTGGTGGGAGGAATTAAGTGGCGGATCAGAGCAGGAGTGCACAGCCTGCTGAAGATCTAAGCCCAGTCCGGGTTGGGGGTTCTTGGGGAAGGAGCAGTGCTGGTGTGGCAGAGCTAGGACATCCCCCCCCAAACGTGGAACATAGAACTCTTTAGTCTACAAGCAGTCATACCCCGCTGAAAAACTCAAGGGTCAAGTTAGTTGGTTGGGAATATGGCCAGGCAGCGAAAACGCGCCCAGATTCAGTCTCAGACTTTGGATTCTTTCTTTGGTGACAAAGAAGACCAAAATATACAGCCTAAAGAAGTCAACAAAGTTCAAGAGCCTACACCAAAAGCCTCCAAGAAAAACATGAACTGGTCCTAGGCCATGGAAGAGCTCAAAAAGGATTTGGAAAAGCAAGTTAGAGAAGTAGAGGAAAAATTGGGAAGAGAAATGAGAAGGATGCGAGAAAACCATGAAAAACAAGTCAATGACTTGCTAAAGGAGACCCAAAAAAATACTGAAAAATACACTGAAGAAAACAACACCTTAAAAAACAGACTAACTCAAATGGCAAAAGAGCTCCAAAAAGCCAATGAGGAGAAGAATGCCTTGAAAGGCAGAATTAGCCAAATGGAAAAGGAGGTCCAAAAGACCACTGAAGAAAATACTACTTTAAAAATTAGATTGGAGCAAGTGGAAGCTAGTGACTTGATGAGAAATCAAGATATTATAAAACAGAACCAAAGGAATGAAAAAATGGAAGACAATGTGAAATATCTCATTGGAAAAACCACCGACCTAGAAAATAGATCTAGGAGAGATAATTTAAAAATTATTGAACTACTTGAAAGCCATGATCAAAAAAAGAGCCTAGATATCATCTTTCAAGAAATCATCAGGGAGAACTGCCCTGATATTCTAGAGCCACAGGGCAAAATAGAAATTGAAAGAATCCATCGATCGCCTCCTCAAATAGATCCCAAAAAGAAATCTCCTAGGAATATTGTCGCCAAATTCCAGAGCTCCCAGATCAAGGAGAAAATACTGAAAGCAGCCAGAAAGAAACAATTTGAGTATTGTGGAAACTCAATCAGAATAACCCAAGATCTGGCAGCTTCTACATTAAGAGATCGAAGGGCTTGGAATACGATATTCCGGAAGTCAATGGAGCTAGGATTGAAACCAAGAATCACCTACCCAGCAAAGCTGAGT
The DNA here is from genome assembly GCF_011100635.1 of Trichosurus vulpecula. Classification (NCBI taxonomy): domain Eukaryota; kingdom Metazoa; phylum Chordata; class Mammalia; order Diprotodontia; family Phalangeridae; genus Trichosurus; species Trichosurus vulpecula. The sequence goes on from NC_050573.1 coordinate 167,310,876, forward strand.
ATCATGCTCCAAGGCAAAATATGGACTTTTAATAAAATAGAGGACTTTCAAGCTTTCTCAGTGAAAAGACCAGAACTGAATAGAAAATTTGACTTTCAAACACAAGAATCAAGAGAAGCATGAAAAGGTAATCAAGAAAAAGAACAAGAAAAAGAAATTGCAAGGGACTTACTAAAGTTGAACTGTTTTGTTTACATTCCTACATGGAAAGATGATGTTTATGATTCATGAGACCTCAGTATTAGGGTAGCTGAAGGGAATATGCATATATGTATATATGTTTATGTATATATATATATATAAGTGAATGTGTATGTATGTATATATCTATGTGTACATCTATATATATCTATATCTATATATATATATCTATATCTATATATAGATATATATATAGAGAGAGAGAGAGAGAGAGAGAGAAAGAGAGCGGACACAGGGTGAGTTGAAGATGAAGGGAAGATATCTAAAAGAAATAAAATCAAACTAAGGGATGAGAGAGGAACATATTGAGAGAGGGAGATAGGGAGAGACAGAATGGGGTGGATTATCTCACGTAAAGGTGGCAAGAGGAAGCAGTTCTGTGGGAAGAGGGGAGAGGGCAGGTGAGGGGGGAATGAGTGAATCTTGCTCTCATCAGATTGGGCCTGAGGAGAGAATACCATACATACCCAATTGGGTATCTTACCCCACAGGAAAGAAGAGGGAAGAAGATAAAAAAAGGGGGGATGATGGAGGGGAGGGCAGATGGGGGTGGAGATAATCAAAAACAAACACTTGGGAAAGGGGACAGGGTCAAGGGAGAAAATTCAATAAGGGGGAGGGGTTGGGAAGGAGCAAAATATAGTTAGTCTTTCACAACATGAGTATTGTGGAAGGGTTATACATAATGATACACATGTGGCCTATGTTGAATTGCTTGACTTTTTGGGGAGGGTGGGTAGGAAGGGAGGAGGGGGAGAATTTGGAACTCAAAGTTTTTGAAAACAGATGTTCAAAAACAAAAAAAAACGTTTTTTGCATGCAACTAGAAAATAAGATGCACAGGCAATGGGCAGTAGAAATTTAGCTTGTCCTACAAGAGGGGAAGGGAAAAGGGGATGGGAGGGGAGTGGGGTGACAGAAGGGAGGGCTGACTGGGGAACAGGGCAACCAGAATATACGCCCTCTTGGACTGGGGAGGGGAGGGTAGAAATGAGGAGAAAATTCGTAATTCAAACTCTTGTGAAAACCAATGCTGAAAACTAAATATGTTAAATAAATAAATTAAATTTAAAAAAAAACCAGCGAATGTTAAAAATTGTTTTTACATGTAATTGGGGGTAAAATAAAATATTATTAAAAAATAAAAATACAGTGAAGTTCTTCTTGAGACAAGAAGTTTAGGAGCTACAGTAGGAAATGACCTGGCCTAATGTTCATCCTGGGCCTATGTCCACATTGACAACTCTCCCTAATTGTTCTACCTACCTCAGTGCAATAGTGGGAAATTCAGAGTTAAGGTCAGCTCTTCATCACCCCTCAGTTCCCTTTACTCCACCCTCAGCAACACACATGGTCCCACTGGGGTTTCCCCTTTCAGAGCCCTGTCTTTCCAGTGCCTTCTGCTCTAGCAGGGGGAAGCCACCTTCTCTGTTGCTAAAGGTACCCATGCGATAGATATGTAAGTTTGAATATTCTTAAGGTGTGGCTGATGTGCAGACAGATGTAAGATAGGAGAGAGCCTGTCTGAGAGAACAGAGAGAGGTCTTGAGCTTGGGGTGATGGTGAGACAATCTAAGAGATATCCAAAATATTAACCATGTTTGGGGTAAACTCAAATAGTAACTTTAAATGTTAACACATTTATCTTTGCTTTAACAATCCTTTAGAGTGAGAGGAGTGTGATAATAGAAGGAAGACAGGACTGACAGAGGAAAGACATATTATATTGTTCTAACTCTCCTTCTCCTCCTCCTCTTGCTCTTCTATCATTACAATACCTAATAATAGTTTACATTTATAGTGCTTTATATAGTTAACAAGGCATGTCCCAAAGAAACAGGTATATGTTGGTAATTGTTTAATAACCAGCACTCCAGGAAAAGAAATGTAGATAGGGCACACTTTTAAGTTTAATTTGTATCACAAATATTTTCTCCATCACTTTCTTAAGTCTAGATATTCAACAAAACAATAAATCACTTGTAGTATTTTCCGACTTCCAAGGTTGTAAATGCTCACACTGAAAAATTTAATAATTGGTTCTCATGAGCTTGTTCAAGCTGGTTTGAGCTGGCTCCAGCACAGCCCTGTACAAACCTCCTATGATATAGATAGAGCATACAGTACCATAGTTTACAGAACTGGAAACTAAGTTTCAGAGAAATTAAACAATTTGCCCATGATCATCAGCCAGAACACTGATTCTCAGTCTAGAGATCATTACAGTAGTGACATCATGTGACTTTGAACAAGATGTTCAACCTCGCTGGTAAGACCTAATTTTATGATCTGTAAAATTAGGTGATTGGACTAGATCATCTTTAAGGTCCCTTTTCACCTCTAGTTTCTGTGATTCAGTAATGGTAGAAGTCAATGAGGCAAGTAGGCTTCCTTTGGGGAAGTAGGGAAGTTGAGCCAGAAAGATACTAATGGCCCTGCCTCATTTCTTCATTCAGGAGGTAGCCTGTTGAGTGAATCTACTTATTCCTCCTAGTTGGTCAAATAAGGAAGAGAACTGGCTTAGCAGCCAGCCCCAGGAGACATAAAGTCACCACACCTGTTAAGAGGCAGAAAATCTCCCAACTGCTTCATTTTTGTCAGCATTCGTTTAGAGAATGGCTCCACCAGAAAATACTTGACATGATATTTTGGCATTATCAATCAAACAATATTCAATGAGTACTTATTTATTGTCCAATTTGATAGGAAGCAGGGGTGAGGGGAGAGGGGAGGAATGAGAGAGAATGAAAGAGAAGCCTAAGACCAGGTCTTTGCCCTCAAAGGAGATCATATTATAGTCTGGATGAAAAATTAAACCTATCATACATAAAATAATAAAGGAACAGTTGTGTTAATTCTGTGTTACTGACTCTAAGTGTCATTGGAGATCACAGAATGCTGGAATCATTAGAGAAGACTTTGTAAAAGTGGTATATAAATGAGCTAGTCCTTGAAGCATAAGAAGAGAGCCTAGATAGGTAGGGAGGCATTCTGGGTGAAGGGTATAGTTTAGGGAAAGGTGAAAAAGCAAGACACAATGAAAAAAACCACTGTGGTTGGAACAAAAAACAATTTTTTTCAGAAGCAGTGAGAAAAAGGTGGTATAGTTATGGAAGGCTTTGACAGTGAGACAGAGATCTCACGAATTGCAATGACCAGTTGTAGTCCTGGAGAACAGGTGAAGAAAGATACTTCCCTCCTCTTCCTGGAAAGGTAGGGGTTAGGGGTTAGGGGTTAGGGGTTAGGGGTTAGTGGTGGAGAAAGTTGTACAAGTGTGGTCAATTTGTTGGTTGGTTTTGCTTATATGTTTTTCTTTGTTACTGTAGAGTGGTCATTGGCAGGGGAGGGAGACTTATCAGAAAATAATTGAAGTAAAAGTCAAAAAGCTTCGATAAAACTTTTAAGTGAAAAGAGTTTAGAGATCGATTTCACAAGTAATTGAGCTTAATGTATGGGGTAAATTTCCATGGCAGTAAGAATCTGTTTTTTCAGTTCTCAAGCAGCAAAGAACAAAATGTTCTTTCTCACTCTTCAAATTTCATAGAAAATTAACCAGGCCCCACTCATTTGGGTCATAGTCCACAAAGGAATTACAGTGACACATTTACATTATTACTCATTTGTATAGTCACAGCCCTAACAGCCTGGGGGGCCTCCATAGGAGGGTGGACCACTTAAGGTGTTCATCATGGGTGAATTTAAAGTTCTGGGCTAGTGCACACACTTCTCATTCACCCTTCCCAAAGAGCAATCAGTTCCCTTTCAAAGCATTTTCCACAAATCTTACTAAGTAGGAGTCCATGAAAAGGGGCAAAACTTGGAGTCCTAATGGACAATAAGGGGCAGAGTTAGCACCAAGGGCTTGTTTTACACTTCAAGATACATCTGTACAAGTGTGTGTACACAGTTGTGTACACAATATGTGTGACACAGTATGTGTCAGCTAGTTGAGAAACAGCATTCAAACAAGGAAAGAGTCTTAAAAGACGTTGTTTATCCTTTGTTCTCAAAGAAGACCATGGCATCGGGAAGGTGATGCCATGACATGCAAGTGAGTTGTATTTAATTGAAGGAGGGCTGTGCAAAGTCACCAGCCTCACTTTCTCTTCCAGTGCCATCTGGGTTCAGAGGCCAGGTACACAAGACAACTGGAGATGGTCTCAGATGGGGCCTTTTAAAGCTAAGGTCTTTAGCAGGTCTCAGTTTGACTGAGGCAACACTTATTCAGTGATTAAGGCTAGGTAAAAAAAAATGAGGCAAAAAATGACCTCTTTAACCTAGTCCAGAAAAAAAATTAATCCTATTTACATTCTTTCTGAGTTAATCAGGGCCCAAACAATGCCCAAGTGGGGTTTGGCCTGGGACCTGTTGTTGGCCAATCAGTGAGAGCCAGAGTAATTTGGGTTTAAAGGAAAGAAGGAAGGAGAGGGAGAGAGAGAGAGAGAGAGACAAAAGAGAAAAAGAAAGACAAAGATAGAGAGAAAGAAAGAAAAGGAGAGAGAAAGAGAGGAAAAGAGAGAGGAGAGACAAGAAGAAGAAGAAGAAGAAGAAGAACAAGAACAAGAAGAGGAGGAGGAGGAGGAGGAGGGGGAGAAGGAAGGAAGGAAGGAAGGAAGGAAGGAAGGAAGGAAGGAAGGAAGGAAGGAAGGAAAGAAGGAAGGAAGGAAGGAAGGAAGGAAGGAAGGAAGGAAGGAAGGAAGGAAGGAAGGAAGGAAGGAAGGAAGGAAGAAAAGCTGGGTCCCCCGTGAGGGGCAGCTCCTACTATTCACAGGGTTGTTGATATCATGGAGGTGATACCATGACATGCAAGTGAATTGAATTTAAGTGAGGGAAGGTGGTGCAAAGTTACCACCATCTGGGTCCAGTGGCCAGACACACATCAGGATGACTTAGAGATCCCAGATGGGGTGGAAGACCTTCACCTTTTAAGCTAAGGTCTTTAGCAAGTCTCAGTTTGACTGAGGCAATGTAAAGGGCATTATGTACATGAGGCAAGAAGTCTAGATCACAGAACTGCCACTATTCAACTTTATGGAGAGGCATGGAGAGGCTAGCACAATTAGGTGTCATTAACAGGCTCAAAAGCAATTGTCATATCAAACAAAGGTATGTTTAATAAGTACTGGAGATTAAAAAAAACCAAGCACCCAACAACAACAGCCCAGAATGTCAGAATCACCAATGATTCATACATTCATAAAATGTACTCAAATTACTCCCCTGACTTCCCCCAACATTACCCTCAACTGCCCCTAGAACGGATGATGCTAGCCTTCATAGTAAAGAACCTATCTCTTCCATGATTCTCTGGCTCCCTCTGGTGTTATCTTTTCACCATACTTTTTTTTTTAAATCTGCTTTCCATCGAAGTAACTGGCTGTTCTTTTTATCCTTCTCATCTTCCCATATGCTTTTTTCAACTGGATGTGCAGTAGATACCTCAAAAGTTAACACAGTCAAAATAGAATCCATGGTCTTTCACAAGAAACTCAGCCTTCTTCCTAATCTCAATGTTTCTGTCAAGGTCACCAAAACCCTTCTGGTCACCCAGGTTTGTAAGGCTGGCGTTATCCTTGATTCTCCCCTCCCCCATATCCAATCAGCTACTGTCTTATCATTTCTACCTCGACAGTATCTCTTGCAACCATCCCCTTCTTTTAAAAAAAATCAGTGATCACTTTGTTTCAAAATGTGTCCAATTACCATCTGGAGTGGTTAAAGTAACAGAACATTGGGCTTATGCAAAAGTAGCCCTCACTACGATGTCATTTAAGAGGTTCCAGGAAACCTCTCTGACTAAAATCCCACCCTCAGTAAGTCAATCCTTTGTATTAAGTCCTTGCAGATTGATTTAAATGTGTACTCCCATGGAAGGGGAAATACAAGATAGGCTCTGACAGGGGAGTGCTGGTAAATGTTAAACAACCAGCTCTCCGGGGGGGGGGAGGGATGTATATGACACACTTTTAAATTTAGTCTCCATTATTAATATTGTCTCCATCACTATCTTAAGTCTAGGCAACCATCAGAACAACGGAGCAAGCCCTGATTTGTAGAATTTGCCAATGCATTGACCCAAGGCATAAATGCTCACACGGAAAATTTCACAATCTGCTCTCACTCACAAGCTGGTCTGAATTTGCTTTGGCACACCCCTGTGTATTCCAACCATTTGATATGAATGAGCTGATCAGATCAACTTCCTTCTTGACAACAGGAATCGTGATAGTCCTGAGCACTGAGCACCAGAGGGAAGTGAGCTTTTTATGAATCTCTTGAGTCTTGTGTTTGAATGTCAAATTTTCTATTCAGCTTTGGTTTTTTCAGCAGGAATGCTTGAAAGTCCTCTATTTCATTAAATATCTATTTTCTCCCCTGAAGGATTATACTCAGCTTTGCTGGGAAAGTTATTTTTATTGTATTTCTAGCTCCTTTGTCTTCCAGAATATAATTTTCCAAGCCCTTCATTTCCCACGGAAATCTTGTGTGATCTTCACTGTAGTTCCACGATATTTGAATTATTTCTTTCTGGCTACTTGAAGTATTTTCTCCTTGACTTGGGAGTTCTAGAATTTGGCTATAATATTCCTGGGAGTTTTTGTTTTGGGATTTCTTTCAGAAGATGATCAATGAATTCTTTCCTTTTCTACTTTACCTTCTGGTTCTATGATATCTAGGCAATTTTCCTTTATAATTTCTTGAAATATGATGCCTATACTCTTTTTTTGATCATGGATTCAGGTACTACAACAACCCTTAAATTATCTCTCCTCAATCTATTTTCCATGTCAGTTTTTTCCAATGAGATAGTTCATATTTTGTTCTATTTTTAATTCTTTCTATTTTTTTTCTATTTTGATTTTGTTCTCGTTATTTCTTGATGTCTCATGGAGTCATTAGCTTCTACTTGGCCAATTCTAATTTTAAGAAGTTATTTTCTTCAATGAGGTTTTGTACCTCTTTTACCAAATTGTTAATTCTCTTTTCATAATTTTCTTGCACTGTTCTCATTTCTTGTCCCAATTTTTTTCTCTATTGCTCTTATTTGATTTTAAAAATCATTCTCTGTTCTTTTTTTAAAATCTCTTTCTTTAACTCTCCTAGGAATTCTTGTTGAGCTTATATCCAATATGCACTTTTTTTTCCTTTTAGGCTTTGCTTATAGATGTTTTCAGGTCATTGTCTTCTTTTGAGTTTGTTTTTAGCTTCCCTGCCTCCATGTAATGGATGGAGCAGGGTGGGACTTTTTGTCTTTGTTGTTTTGTTTAGGAGTGCTTCTCAGCATTAAGGCAGTCAAGTACCTTTGATGAGTCTTGCCTTTCAAATGTAAAGACAAACAAAGTGGACCTTTTGTTGTCTTTTGTTTTAGAGTGCTTCTCAGCACTAAGGCAATCAAGTACCTTTGATGAGTCTTGCTTTTGTTTGAATCAAGAGTCATTGATTGGAAATAATGAATATGATGTGGTGCTAGTGATTAAAGATCTTTCCCATACCCCTTTTGCCAAGTAGGCACTGAGCCCATAAGGCCCTGAACAGGGTACATGAGCTCTGAGGTTGGTGTTTTGCTTTTGGGGGTACACTCATTGGAAGAGTGTTGGTGATTTGACCAGACAAGACTCAGGGTAGCCGTAGGAGCCCCCTGGCTTTGAAAACCCAGATATTGGTGCCTCTCTCTCTGGTAACTATGTATTTAATGTCCTGGTCAGACAGCTAAAGGCCTGTCTGTTGATTTCTGTGTGTTACTTGCCCTGTTTATAAAATTTCTGCTTGTAATTTTTGTTTGTGTTTTCCCTGAAGTTCAGGGTGCTGACTTTTTTCCCCTGAACTAAGTGAATGATATATGTATGCTTAATTAAAGTGAGATTGTTAACCCCTTAAAGTTGCTTTCCTTAGAAAAGCAGATTAAAGAACCTGTGCCAGCAGCCCTCCTGTGTGATCGGCCTTATTGTTGGTCTTTCACCACCGTAGTAGCTGCTAGCAATGTTGTTGTTACACCCCATAAAAAATTTTTATAATCAGGTGTTGTTGTTGTAGGGGTTTTTTTATCCCATTTTCCCAGCCTATTTGCGGACTTTGGATTTTATGTTAGAGGTGGGCTCTACTAATCTCTGGGAGGGGGAGAGGGAGAGGGAGGAGAAGGGGATGGCTAGCCTAAGTTTCCGTGGCTAGATCTGGGGACCTATAAATTTTCAGTGCTTCCAAAGAGGTGATCCAAGGAGAGTTCTGGTTACTATCCTCCCTATCTAAATTCTGGTCCTTACCCAGGTAGGGCCTCTGCTCCATCATGACTACAGACTATAGCCTCTCCTCCCCACACTGGAACTGCAATTGGGAACTAGGTAATGGGTGATTAAGCTGCCAGATGGTGCTCGGTCCTGTGCCCAGTACTACCACAGGTGTCTTCTGTAATATCTTTCTTATCTGAATACCTGCTTAGTCTCCTTACCGCCCTTAGGTGCTGAGTATTCTTGGTGCCATCACTGCCACGGCTGTTGCTGCCTGCCACCACAGTGGGTACTGTTGCCTCCTCCAGGTCCCCACAGCCAGTGCTGCTCCTTCCACACATGTGGAGCCAGGCTCTACCCGTGCCCACAGGCAGACCTCTCTTTTCACCCTCCTAAACATCCTGGGCTGGAAAAATGAGATACTGCAACTTTTTTATTTTGTTATTCCACTCAGAATTTGATTTGAGGCCTTTTAAAAGAAAGTTGCTTAGAAGCTTGGGCTGGGAGAGCTCAGCAGAAATGTTCAATTCCCTCTGCCATCTTGGCTCCACCCCTTGGTTTCTCTAAGGGGAAATTCCCCCCAAAATCTCTAGTCTAGCTAGCTGAGAATAATGACTTGATGGAGACTGTTAACTCTCTTGTTTCTTCCCAAAGTCCTTTTCTTCAGCAACTTGAAGTGAGGTTGACCTCCATCTTCTCTCTAGAAGCTGGAAACTGATTCAACACTATTCTTAAAAAAGATTCTCCAATAGAGAGTGCTGAAAAGGAAGTAAAGGTGACTCTTGCCCCCCAAACAGAGCTCTCTCACCTCTCACCAACTCTGCTAGACCTCTCACTAACCACCCCCTTCTTTCTGCTCATAATCACCATCCTAGGCCAGGTCCAGCAGCATCTTAAGTGGTCTCCCGGCCTCTTCTCTTCTCTCTACCATCCATCCTCTACATTCGCCTAAGCGATGTTCCTAAACCACAGGTCTAACCGTTTCACGCCCCTTTTCAAAAAAGCTGCATTGGCTCTCCCCCTCATCTCCAGGATAAAATACAAAATCCTCTGTTTGGTATTCAAAGCCTTGCACGAAGTGGTTCCAGGCACTGGAAGGCAGCTGGTGGTGCCATTGAGGGAGTGCTATGCTTAGAATAAAAAAGACTCGAATTCATATCTGGCCTCAGACACTTACTTGCTATATGACCCGGGATGAGTCACTTAACTTCAGTTTGCTCAACTGTAAAATGGGTATTTACAATAATAGCAGCTTCCTTTCAGGGTCAATATAATATGTAATTGTATAATGATAGAAATGACAGAATATTTTTTAAAGCACTCAGCATAGTGCCTGGCGCATAGTAGGTGCTATGTAAATTATTTTCCCTTATTCTCTTCTCTTTCCCCACCTTTCTAAATTGATTAAATAAAGGAAAGTGCCTCAAAGTTCTTTTGGATTAGCTTTAATATGTCCATGAAAATTCTAGGAGTAAAGACAGGAAGGTAACTGAGATCATGATTTTGCCCCCTGGGCTTAACTTACCTCTGCAGCTCTTCTTCTCCCATTCAGTTTGAAAACTGGGGAATCCTAAACCCCGGAGCTGTTTGATAGTTGGGCAAATTACCATTACTTGACAACTTTATTTTTTTTTAAATAATAAGCATCCCTTTATTTGCTAATGCCAGTATCAAAACTGATGGCACGAGCGCCAGCACTGACTCGGACACATCTGGCCTTTCTCTTAATAAACAATAAACTATGAAAGCAGAGGGTTGGGTGTCATTGTGTTTTGCAGTTTTGTTTAATTGTTTTGGGGGGATGAGACATTGTAGGGAGTACAATTATGAAGACAGTTGGGTTTTGTATGATATGTCAAATTAAAATTCATCAATAGAAATGTTAGCAAGAAAACTACCCTGCCAAGTACATAAAGCATTAGTTTAATTTTATGTTGTCCAAATGTATGCCATGAATATTTTCCCTGCTTGATTAAGATGTAAATGATTTCTATTAGGAGATTTGGTTGAAGATTTACTCAGTATTTGGTTCACTTGCTGGTTATTTGATCCTTGTTATTAATATTCATTATTATAATTATGTATGCTGTTATTGTCGTCCGTTTGTTTCAGCTGTGTCTGACCCTTCCTGACCCCCATCGGGGGTTTTCTTGGAAAAGATACTGGACTGGTTTGCCATTTGCCATTCGCCATCTCCAGCTGGGGAACTGAGGCAAAAAAGGTTAAGTGACTTGCCCAGGATCATGTAGCTACTGAGTGACTGAGGCCGGATTTGAACTTAAGAAGATGAGTCTTCCTGACTCCAGGATCAGCACTCTATCTACTGGGCTACCTAGCCTCCCCTAGTTATATGTGGTGTAGTATGGGATGGGATGGGATGGGATGGGATGATATGGTATGGCATGGTATGGTAGAGACAGAGATGGAGTATATATTATATATAGCTATATTATAGCATTATTATTATATTTCATATAATAATATATACAATTAAATATAATATAATATAATATAATATAATATAATATAGTACATAGTATATGACACACTTATTAATTGTAATAGTATACAATACTATTACATATTATATAATATATTACATGACATATAGTATACTATTTAACATATACTATCTCATATATAATATAGTGTAATCTATAGCATATATCATATGTAGCATAATGTATATATGCTATGATAGATATTGTACACTACACTACATATATACTATATGTGTGTTTATACATATATAATAGACTAATAGTATATATTATCAGCCTATAATCTCATTTAAGTAGGGAGAGCAATAATCCTGGTGCCCTCAGGCAGGCAGAATAAAGACTATCCACTCCATGCCCCTAAGTCTTACTAAGGGGAAATCCAAGGATGATTTGCATGAACTCAGATGAGCAATCAGGTGAACAATGAGAGATAAAAGAAATGTACCCATTTACTGACCTCAAGTCCAAAAGACTGAGTTCAGGGAGTGGAAACTGAGGCAGAAGCAAAAGAATTGAAAACACATACTCCACCTGGAACTTGACTGAGCGCAATTACAGGGTCTAACTCACGAAAGATGGGAAATTGTTCCTGAGGCTATGAGTTAAAAAAGGAGTGAAGGTCCCCTTGGCTACACAGCAGCTGAGAGTGCCAGCAGGCGGCAGCAGAGAGCAGCATGATGCACTAACCAGCAGAGAAGAGGTCAGAGGGGTAAGGGGTCAGGACTAGAGGACTGGCTTCTAAGCAGCAAAGAAAAAGCAATAGACCAGCAAGGGATCCAAGAAGCTAAAGGCCAGCAAATAACGCGGTATGTGGCTATGCTGAAGACAGGACATAGCTCTAAGAGTATGAATGGCCTATACACACTATACACACACTATACACTGTACACATACTTTCTCCTTCACATGTTCCTGGCCACACTTGTTCCTTGTACACACACCTTTCTCCCACAAATAATGTGGGCATTGCTGGGACAATGTACACTCACGGGGGTGGAGGGATTTTCCTTATTTATCTTGCCATGCTGTTTTAAATACATTTTCCTCTGAGCTAATGCATCCTCTGATTGGTCTGGTAAAAGAGAAAAATCAAAAGGGGTTTGTGAGTTATAGTTTTGAATAGATGCTGACTCATCTGACCCTTTTTTTATCTATTTTTATCTAATGAAGTTATAAAGTAATAAAAGTTGAGCAGACTGCAAATTAAAGATTGATGAATCTGTTTAGTTCAAACAGCACTTATTCAGAAAAGGTAACTTTCCTTGTAATCTAAGATACTTATTATAGTGTAACAAGCAGCACAGTAGAGCAAAGGATTTAAAATTATACATATATAATATATATAACATATATTACACTACATGTATTATATATACTTTTATATATTAAATATATATTTAGGCATTTTATAATGCTTTATAATATTTATATATTGAATATATATAATATATAGTATATCATGTCATTGACTGAGTAATGACTTTTAAATTTTATAAAGATACATACATATTCCTCCAACTACTCAGTTCTTGTTTACAGAGAACATCTGGCTTTATGCCATACAAAGTCTGGAAGCAACATTCCAATGCCATTTTTCTTATTTCATAAACTCGAGTTGTTGTGGTTGTTGTTTGTATAGTATTTTTATTTTTTTTGTTAATATTTAATCTGCTTTAACCAGACAGTACGTTGCAAGTGTAACATCTCTAGTCTAAATCATCAGCTATAAGTTTGGGTTCTAGGAGAAAAAGATGTTGCTTAGAGACTTGAGAGATGTAAATATTTGAAACATACCATATGGGAAATGTGGATTTTGGATTAATTTATAAAGTTTCTCTTTTTATTTAAATACTAAAATTTTCAGGAAAGAACGTAATCTGGCTGAAATTTTATTGCTGAACATTATTTTCATGTGACTTTATAAAGTTTCTCTCCAATATGGATCGTCTGAAGTTGAGTACGTTCATTATTCTTAAAGAAAGCTATAACAGAATCACTAACATTAATAAAATTTTTCTCCAGTATAAATTGTACTATGGTACATGAGTCCAGTTTTCTAGAAGAAGGCATTCCCAACTCTATTTCATTTCTAAAATTTTTCTCAAATAAGAATTATCTAATGTCCCATAAGTTATATTCTCCTCTAGAAGGCTTTCCAAAATTTATTATATATCTAAGGTTTCTTTCCAGAATGAATTTTATGATGATGAATAAGTCGCGATCTTCAAAAGAAAGAGTTCTTACATTTACTACATTCATAAGGTTTCACTCTAGTAGGAGCTCTCTGTTGTTGAATAAGTCGTCTGTACCGATGGAAGTCCTTTCTGCATTCGTTACATTGATAAGGTTTCCCTCCAGTATAGAACTTCCCATATTGACTAAGTTCTGTGATCTGCTGGAAGGACTTTTCACATTCATAAGTGATAAGGTTTCTCTGTGGTATGAATGATCACAAACTGAATCAGTTCTGTGCTCTATGGAAGGCTTTTCCCATATTCATTACAGTGATAAGGCTATCTCCTATACAAACTCTGATGATTAGTAAATTCTATTTCTGTTGAAAAGTCCTCTCACATTTATTAGATTTATAAGACTTCTCTCCATTATGAATTCTCTGATGAGCAATAAGTCCTGTCTTCTGATGGAAGAGCTTTCCCACTTTCATAAGGTTTCTTTCCAGTATGAATATTAAACTTGAACCTGGGGTAGCTCTCGGGTGTCTCACACTTGAGAGAGACTCAGACTACATTGATAAATCATAGTAAATACCACTCCCATAATTCTATAATCTCAGTATGTTCTAATCTTTCCTAAATACCTGCCAACAGACAGTGTGCTAGAATGATTGTAAACATGTCAGGAAAAGAACCTATGCAGGAATCATTTAAATTTATAGTATCTCAGTTTCTCTGCCTAGAAAAGGAAAGGTAGCAGTATTACTTTACAAGAAAACTAGATAGTTCTATGTAATATAGCACCTATGAAGGGTAGTAGCTGAATTCCTCTGGAAAAAAAAAACCATACTTGGTAAATATGATTTAATTTTCCTCTTCCTTTTGGCACAGAGCCAGTAACTTTTGCAATGGACCCATTAAGAAAGGAAGGAGATAAGCATGTATTAAGCACTTACTACAAGACCTTAGCTTAAAAAGGCCAAGGTCCCCCACTGCATCTGGGGCCATCTCCAGTTGTCCTGATCTCTATCTTTCCGCTGGACCCAGACGGCTCTGGAGGAGAAAGTGAGACTGGCGACTTTGCACAGCCCTCGCTCACTGAAATCCAATTCATTTATAAGTCATGGCATTACCTTCCTGATGTCATGGTCCTCTTTGAGAACAAAGGACAAACAACTACATGCCAGGCACTGCGCTAAATGCATTACGAATATGATCTCATTTAATACTCACAACTGCCCTGAGAAATAGGTACTATTATCCCCATTTTACAGTTGAGGAAACTGAGGCAATCAGTGGTTAAGTGACTCGCCAAAGGCCATACAGCCAATAAATATATGAGTCCACATTTGAAATCAGGTCTTCCTGACTTCAGGCCTAGCATAATATCTACTGTGCAATCTGGTTGCCTCTAGGGAAAAAAAATACATCAATATCTCATCTAGCCAGCAATTCTATAAAGATAACAGATAACCTTCTACTTTCTTCCCTATCCTGGAGAAGCAATGTAGATTAAGGGTTAGAAGACCTCAATCTGGGTCCTTTTTCTGATACTTACTAGCTATATAACCAAGGACAAGGCACTTCCCTCTCGGAACCTCAATTTCCTCATCTGTAAAACGGGAATGACAATAATCCTCACACAACCAACCTTGGCAGGTACTTGTGAGGCAGCTCTAATGGAGATGCTGGAGATTCCTGACCCTGGTACTTATATGGATGCAGATAATCTCCTTATCTAGCTGGGCGCCCATGGGGCTACGTACCACGGTCATTGCTGACTTCTCAACAGGAGAAGTAACTTCCCCAATCTTCATCTATATTGGCTCACCAGCTACTCCAGGGACAATCCCATTCCTAACTCTAAACTAGAATGCCCCCAGAAGAGCGGGATGAAAGATGTACCTAATGCCCACATGGACCAGACCCAGGGCTGGTTGTTTTATTTCTGCGCAGGAAGAGGAATGCTATGCAAAGATGAATCCCAGTCTGTATTAACAGAATGACTTCAACAGATCCCATATCTGCATTTAGGAGAATAGGGACTTTCTTTTGCCTCTGTTTGTATTCCCAGAGCTTAGCACAGGGTACCGCATGCAGCAGGCACTTAATAAATGTTTATTGACTTGAATTTGGGAAGCTGACATTTTAAGCTTTGCCAGAACATACAACAGTCGGACCACACTGCTAACTCTAATTTCCTTGTTTACCTCACCACCAGGCATTGCCCAAACAGCCAAGTCTCACCATCTTTCTGGCCATCTGTCTCCTGCCTCTTTCCTTACATAACTTCGACTGTAACAGATTACTCTGGCTGACCATGAAGCTTCTACTCTGCCAGACTCTTAAGATTCCCCTCACTTTTTTAAAATCCACAAGGTTCTCTGGACTCATCCATTTTGATATTACCACCCACTCGCCTAGTCGGAGGAGATAAAAAAGAGAGAGGTGATCCCATCCCAGGTATAAGTAGAAAATGTGCTCAAGGCTTGTTTCCGGGTAGGGGCCGCTTTCTGACCCAACCCTCCTGACGGCTCAGAGTTGAACTTAACACCAAGTAGCCAGGAGGATGTGAAAGACCTAAGCAGAATATCCACAAAGTTCCAGCTCAGCAGCTCATCGATGAGTCATATATAGCTGGAAGCTCTCCCCATCCTCAAACTTCTACATGGTCCTCAGGAATGGTACCGGGGCAGGCTACTTAAGAAGAGGACGCCCACCACAAAAGCAATAAGCAAATAGGAATTATTATTTTCCTTTCTGTTTTCTTCTCAAACTCATAAATTATAAAAGCTGTCCTGGTAGATACTAATAAAATGACATGTAAATTACGTAGGTAATTTACCTTTACTTACAGTTGTAATAATAAACAATAATAATAATAATAAATAGAATTTATGTAGTCCTTTCTGATTTACAAAGTGCTTTACAAATATTGTCTCATTTCATTCTCAGAACAATCCTAGGAGGCAAGTACTCTGATTATCCTCATTTTACGAATTAAGAAACTAAGGTGAACAGAGGTAAAGTGACTTGTCCAGGATCACACAGCTAGTAAGTAGCTGAGGTTGGATTTGAACTCAGTTCTTTCTGACTCTAGGTTCAGAGGTAAATTGTTCATGGAGTTAAAAGGGAGTGAGGGGGTGTCTGGTAATTCGTTCTGTTATGTAAAATATCAGATACCCAAACTGTATGGTTTCTCTACCCATTTTGATAGTATCAAGTGGCACCTGGAAGAAGCTTTAAATTAAAAGGCACTAATAAGACTAGAAAAGTGTCAGCTCTGACATAGATAAAACTGCAGTCTTGCTTATCAATTGCCCTTTCATTTTCTTCTTTAGACTTTGTTTTTATTTGGGGCGTGGAGTGACCTCCGTTTCTCAATATTTACACATTCCGAGTAGTGTTTTCCTTATGAACTTTGTAATCATGGTTTAATAATACATTTTGGGTGTGGATAATATATTAGATGACTATCTCTACTTTCTGAAGATCAGGACTTTGCTCCATCTGCAGCCTCCCATTCTATAGACTATATCACAGATTACAGACAATGGTTCCCTGGTCACATCTCTAAATTCTTCACATGTTCTAGAGTGCAATCTGGAGAAATGAATTCATTTAAAATAACCATTTAAAACTACCTCTTCTACTCTCTTTGAAAAAAAGTTTTTTGGTTTTTTTTTTTAAGACTAGATTTCCCTATCCTCCTCAGACCCATCGCAATAATTACCAACCACAAAGTTTTAATCAGGTATATTTTTCTGACCTGGGCCAGTTCACTCCTCCTTAGGCAGCCTGATAGACCCCCATTCCTAGGAGTTCATCACATTGATATCAGACATAGTGAGAAAACCTTCTGGCTTTACTCCTACTGCAGCTCAGAACTCCCAAGCCCAAGCAATCCATCTCCCCCAGACTGTCCTCTAATTTTCTACAAGTTTCTTCCAGGCTCCCCATCTGGCTCCAAACAGCCGCAAAAGACTAGCCAGGTGGTGAGTGCATCATTTCATAGTCTCTAGCTTTCCCCACCCCCTACTGCTATTGGTGCCTCTTCCGTGAGCACGTGATTTTTCTCTTCCATAAAGTAATGTATTCCCAAAATTGAGTGTAACAAGGTGGGAGCCGAGTGTTCTGCTCCACCTGTGTCTGGGGCTCTCTCCAAAGTCCACTATCGCCGGCAAATCTCTTCTATATATGTCCATCCAGAGAGGTGAAATAACATTTTCTGAAAGGAAAGAAAGCCTCACCCTTCTGGGAAATGGCAGGTAAGAAATAATAGCTTTTTTTAAAAGTTAAGGTTAAATATTAATCATTAGTGCAACTCATGCGTCTCAACCTCTGTGCTTAGTTGGGTGACTTACAAGGTCACCTTTTCAGCTGCCTTGTGTTTGTTCTCTTGGGTTCTGTGCTCTGAATAGGGAACTCAAAACCAAGACTGGAACAGCTGAACCTCAGCTGCTACAGATGTTGGTCCATAGAGAAAAAACCCACCCAAGGCAAACCATGTCACATCAAGCTTTTACAAGAAGCAGATTAAACAGAATGCAAGAGGCAGGGTGGGAAAGTAGAAGAAGCAGCCTCCGGGTCAGGAAACCTAGTTTTATGTCCTGTCTTTAACATATTGTAGTTGTGCGACCATAAGCAAGTCGCTTAACTTCTCATTTCCTCAGGCAACTCTCTAAAACTATAGATTGCAATCTGCATTGGTAGAGGGACTTTTCTCATCATGTTGGGAGTTCTCTAAATCAATGAAATCAGCCAGTCAACAAAGATTTATGAAGCACTTATTATGTGCCAGGCACTGTGCTGAGTGCTGGGAATGAGAAGAAAGGCAGCAAATGTGGCCTCTGCTCTCAAGGAACTCACATTTGAATAAGAGAGATAGGGTAGATATACAGCAAATTATAGATGGTGGAAAGGAAGGAAGGAAGAAAAAAGAAAAAGAAAGAAAGAGAGAGAAGAAAGAAAGGGAGGGAGGAAGGAAGGAAGGGGAAGGAAAGAAGGAAGGGAAAGAAAGGAAGAAGGGAAGGAAGAAAGAAGGAAGGAAGGAAAGGAGGAAAGAAAGAAAGAGGAAAGAAAGAAGGAAAGGAAGAAAGAAAGGAAGGAAGGAAGAAAGGAAGAAGGAAAGAAGAAAACAAAGAAACAAAGGAGGGAGGCAGGAAAGAAAGAGAGAGAAAGGAAGGAAGAAGGAAAGAAAGAGAGAAAGAAAGAAAGGAGGAAAGAAAAGAAAGGAGAGGAGGAAGAAAGGAGGAAGGGGGAGGGGAAGGGACAGGGAGAAGGGGGAACAAAGTGAGGAAGGAGGTAGGAAGAAGGGGGGAAGGGGAAATGAAGGGAAGGAAGAGGGGAATGGAAAAAAGGAATAAAGTCATTCATGAAGTATTTTCAGCTCTGCTTCACATGCTTAATGTGTATAGAAATGTCATTACTTTCTCCTTTTACATTGAATTGTGATAAAAAGAGAAATTGTTCTTCAAGGGAGTTTTTTGGTTTTGTTTTGTTTTTTGTTTTTCATTCTCTGATACAGGCAAACGAGTTCTCATAGTCTATGCTCATCAGGAGCCCAAGTCCATGAATGGATCCTTGAAGAATGTAGCAGTGACCGAGTTGACCAGTCAGGGCTGCCAGGTCACTGTGTCTGATCTGTATGCCATGGACTTTGAGCCAAGGGCCACAAGGAAAGATATTGTGGGTGAGCGGTAGGTTCAAGAAAAGTCTATGACTTTTTTTTTAAGGTGCCTGTTTCCTTTCTCTCAAGAGATCCCTGACTTCTGTCTCAAGTGACTGTACAGAGTGAGGACTGAAACCAACTTTCTTCCTGAATATTCTGAAGTTTTAAAAAAGTTCTAAGATAATCCTGTACCATGAACAGCAACTCCTTCCTGGACACTAAGCCTTTGTAAACTGTTTAATTAGTGGTTTGGGGAAGGGATCAACACTGCTGACAGTCTGGCTCCTACAATCCAACGTCATTCCCCACAGGCAACACCTCTTTAAAGTTGGGGAATGAGGGAGATTACTTTCCGAGGAATAGACAGGAGGTCTCCTTGGGGAATCACAATCCAAATTTTCTCTTTTAAAAAAATACCAATAAGTCAAGAAGCATTTATTAAGCCTCTCCTATGTGCCAGGCATTGTGCTAGATGCTGGAAATACAAAGACAAAAATGAAATGGTCCTTACCCAGAAGGTTTACTAGAGCTGGAATAGTGGAAAGCAGAATGAATTCTGAATCAGATAACCTGGGTTCAAAGCCAGGTCCTGCTACTTAAGGGCTGATCAGAGTTCAATCTTAAGAAGGCCGAAGGACAGAGTAGCAGGATAGAGGAGATGCTTTGAAGAAAGCAGAGGGGCTAAAGGATCTCTATCTGGAGAACATTTCTCCTAGTTAGCTTGAAAAAAGAGAGGAGAGAGAGAGAGAGAGAGAGAGAGAGAGAGAGAGAGAGAGAGAAGGCAATAGGATGCACAGATGGTCAGTTCTTCTATTCTGTAAAAAGGGGTTGGTTTTATACCTTCTTGCCTAAAAATATCTCCACTGAGGTATCAGAAATACTTCACATAGTCACAATGAGTAAAATTCAATTAATTTTAAATTTATTTATGTTTATAAACCTCTCTTTGAAAATATAAACCTTTGGAAATACTGGGAGGCTGGAGAGGGGACAGGGTCTATGCTGAGGGAGCTTTCTGCCATTCAAACCTTTGTGTAAATCACTAGTGTTAAACTCAAATGGAAACAGATCCTTGTAGCAAGATGCATATTGACTTAGAAAACCACAAATTAACACCATCAATGTTGCATTTTTATTTATTTTGTTAAACATTTCCCAATTTTAATTCTAACATTAACATTTTAATCTAGCTTGGGTTGGGTTTTTGCCCAACAGGTAGGTCCCAAGTTTGACACCTCTGGAATAAGTAAATCAGAATTCTTTCCTCCTGTCGTATAGCTAAGATCAGCTAATACCAAATAAATGGATTGGCCTTTGACCAAATAAATGATATTTGACTGAAGGTAGCACTATCAATCTTGTGAGCTACCACAGCTGTCTCCAGAGGAAGAATATTAGTTCCCAGTCTTTTGGGGAGCATCTGTGACTTATTTTAAGGGGATCATTGGAACCAGATTTCTTTAAGCTACTGGGAATAAGAATAATTAGGCCTAGTGAATTTCTCCACAGGTACTCTAAGCAACTCAGAATCCTTCAATTATGCTGTAGAAACCCACGAGGCCTATAAGAAAGGATCTCTGTCCAGTGATGTGGTTGAGGAGCAGAAGAAAGTACAAGAAGCTGATCTAGTAATATTTCAGGTAAGTTTTTCCCTTGATCAGATACGTTGAACTGGCTTCTCTCAGGGAGTAAGTACTTCTAGGTAATGTTTCTTAGTATCTGAAATCTCATTAGCCTCCTGGCACATATCAGAGCGCTAAGCTTTATTAGTTTAGGCACATAGTGAATAATTAATAAATGCTTGTTGACTTACTGAATTATTTTTCAAAGCTGTGTTTGCCAATGGAAAGAGGATTGATGTCTTCCTTATAAATTTGAACCTTGGAGTCCCAAACAAAATATTAATAAAGGGTGCTGTATCCTCTGCCCTCTGATCCAAGAAATGCCCTTCATATGCCCTGAAGCTTCCTTTCATCTTATGGGTTCCCAAGACTGTAGCAGCTACTAGTTAGGTCCACACAAGAAATGATCTAGACAGTTTAGGTTGGAAAAATACTTTCACCTGAATGAGCCAGATCGTGGAAACAAAAGTCTTCCTTCATTCCACATTTCTAATTAATCGGTTCAGCTCTTCCTTTTGCTTCAGCATGCTGTCCTTTTGAAGTCTAACTTATCTAAGGGTCATATATGTAGGTCTGCCTCATTCTGTCGTACTTCACTTTATCGAGGCTTTGCAGATATTGTGGTTTTTCGTTGTTGTAGTTTTAAAATTGAAGGTTTGTGGCAGCCCTACTATATAGGCAATTCCACAGGTGCCATTTTCCCGCACATGCTCACATTGTGTCTCTCTGTGTCACATTTCAGTAATTCTTGAAATTCTTTCGAACTTTTTCACTGTTATCATATCTGCTATGGTGATCTGTGATCAGTGATCTTTGAGGTTACTGCTGTAATTGCTTTGGGGCCAATATGAGACGGCAAACTTAATCGATAAGTGTTGTTCTGACTGCTCCACCGACAGGCTGTCCCTGCCTCTCTCCCTCTCCTTGGATCTCCCTATTCCCTGAGACTCAACAATATTGAAATTAGGCCAATTAATAACCGTACAATGACTCCTAAGTGTGCTAGTGAAAGGAAGCGTCCATCGATGTGGCAAACTTCATCGTCTTATGTTAAGACCTTGCCACAGACACCCCAACCTTCAGCAGCCACCATCCTAAACAGTCAGCAACCATCAACAGTGAGGCAAGACCCTCCATCGGCAAAAAGACTGCAGCTTGCTGAAGGCTCAGATGATGGTTAGTATTTTTTAGCAACAAAGTATTTTTTAATTAAGGTATGTGCATTTTTTTAGACATAATACTGTTGTACATTTAATAGACTACAGTATAGGGTAAACCTAACTTTAATATGGACAGCTAGGTGGTATTGTAGAAAAAGCATTGGACCTGGAGCCAGGAAGACTTGAATTCAAATATGACTCTGGCACTTAGTAGCTGTGTGCCCCTGGGTAAGTCACTTAACCTTCTCTGCCTCAGTTTCCTCACCTGTAAAATGAGCTGGAGAAGGAAAAGGCAAGCCACTCCAGTACATTTGCCAAGAAAATCCCCAATGGGGTCATGAAGAGTCAACAATAACAACTTTCATATGTACTGGGAAACCAAGAAATTCATGTGACTTGCTTTATTGTAATATTCTCCTCATTGCGGTGACCTGGAACCAAACTATGGCTGTATAGCTGCCGCCCAGAATCCTGAACCAAGAATTCAGCCCCATGTGTTTTAATCTATTTTAAACTGTTCTGAGCAAAGCTGTGAGCTCAGGAGACACTGATTCCTGGGCTGTGATTGTAACCTTGATGGGAAAAGTCAGAGAGCTCATAAACCCGTCTGCTAACTAAATTTGAGGCATCAGAGTTGTGCATCAGTGTATGCTCTGGCTCTGTGAAGAGCAGGCAATACAAGGGCCGGGGCCAGGAAAAAAATGTGGAAGTGCTGCCCTCCTGTGGACATTGTAGAGCTCGGCATCATCAGTGTCGAGGGTAGCTCTTGTTAACACGTAACTGAAGGAAAGGATCTACCAAGAAGCTAATTTTTTTCCCTTTCTGGACCAAGTGGGAATTTGACATATATGCTAAAAATGAATGCAAAAGACTAGGGTGAGAATATGGCTTATATCACCAGCCTTGGCTGACGTGTCTCGGTTAGTTTTGCTGAATGGCATTTTTCTCTCTTTCTTTTTACCTTTTGTTATCAGGGATATTGAGGGAGGGAGGCAGGAAAGACATCTTCGGAAATAAAGGTGATGAAAAAATAAATGTATCGGTAAAATTTCCGTTTATGTTAATGCAAAAGCACAAATCTCCTTCCTCATTAATACATTTTAATCTATGTCCTACATGAAGATGAAGCTTAATGCCTAAGAGGTAAACATATACTGTCCTGTAATGTCCTGTAAACATGGACATTAAAGGGTCCTAAAAATAGTAAAGGGGCAGCTGAGTGCCAGGCCTGGAGTCAGGAAGACTCATCTTCCGGAGTTCAAATCAGGGCTCAGATACTTACTAGCTGTGTGACCCTGGATGAGTCGCTTCTGTTTGCCTCAGTTTCCTCATCTGTAAAATGAGCCAGAGAAAGAAACGGCATACCATTCCAGTTTCTCAGCCAAGAAAACCCCCAATGGGGTCTGCACCACCTAACAGCTCCTACTGTTGGCCAGCTCTAATGAATAGGAAGATTTTCTTGAAGTCAGACCTGAATCCGCCTCTTTGTAACTTCTGCCACTGCTCTTAGTTCTACCTTCTGGGAAGAAACGCAAAAAGTTTAATTCCTCTATTGAAGATGCCATCATATTTGTCCCTAATGTTCTCTTTTCCAACTTAAACATGCTCCAGTTGCTTCACTGTGTTGAACTAAATGGCCTCAAAAAAGTGTGTGCTTTTTTTTATTCCAAGAATTTAAAAAAATGAAAACCAATGTAATTTCATCTACAAAGTTTTTGGACAGAATATCTTTTTAGACAAAGAATATCTTTGTGAAATGAATAAATTCACAGTGAAGCTAAGTATACCATGTGCTTTGCTGAAGTATTTTTTAATGATTAATATTTAGTTTACTACTCCTAAAAATTAATTTGGGAATACTTAATAGAATACTTTTTATATAATTAAACAAAATTATCTAAGAGATATGTTGAATTAAAAAACTCGTTGAGGAGAATAGGAGTAATTTTTAAATATCCATTTACATTTTTTGTTGTTCAGTCATTTTTCCGTCATGCCCAATTCTTCATGACCCCATTTGGGTTTTGTTGTTTTTCTTTTTTCCTGGCAAAAGTACTAGAGTAGTTTACCATTTCCTTTTCCAGATTATTTTACAGATGGAAAAACCGAGGCAAACAGAGGTGAAATGACTTGCCCAGGGTCACACAGCTAGTAAGTGTCTGAGGCCAGATCTGAACTCAGGAAAACGAGTCATCCTGACTCCAGGCCTACCAGTCTGTCCACTATGCCTCCTAGCTGCTCCCCATTTGCATTTAAAGTGATTAAAAATAATGTACCTTGAATACATTTTCCCACCAAGGTGAAGTGTTTACCTCTGACTTGTGACAGAGCATCTTCTTGTTTCCTTTCTATAGTTTCCTCTGTATTGGTACAGTGTGCCTGCCATCATGAAGGGCTGGATAGACCGAGTGCTCTGCCAAGGATTTGCCTTTGAAGTCCCAAAATACTTTAACAAAGGTTTCTTTCAGGTATGTGCTGTGGAATATGTTGAATTTATCATTTGGGGAAGGAAGATTTAATATAGTGCAGGTTTCTAAGACAGTTTCCAAAACCAGCTTAGAATTTGAAAGTCTACAGTCTTCTTCCATCCTATTTGATTGGTTTTCTCATTTAGAGATGAGAAGTAGCTTTTGCTTCTTTGTCATGACATGAGGCCCAGCTTACACCAAGATAAACTGCATATTTTGAGGCATTTCTTTTTTTTCTATTCTTTATTTTTCTAAAACTTAATTACACAATAAGAAAAGAAAAAGAAACGTATTATAAACTTAAATATTAAAACACATACAAAATTAAAAAGGGAAAAAAACATGTCATGTGCATAATAGAACATAAGAGAGGATTTGAAATACGTAGCAATAAATTTCCATTTCAAGAAAGCCTGTGTAATAGATGCTATGTGTTGTGTTGAGAGCTGTCCATCTTTTGAGTGATTCAGTCCCCTGAGGCCTGCTCCAGCCCTGTCTGTGCTGGTGCAGCCCACTCTGGACTGTCCTCTTCTCTCAGATTGGTGAGACAGACCTTCCCTGTCGACCTTCCAGGTGGTCTTGGTCTGGGAATTTGTTTCACTATGTCATTTTGTGGGTTCTGCTGCTCTAGAATTTGTTTGGAGTCATTTTTTACAGGTATTTGGAGGGATTTGGGGGAGAGCTCAAGCAAGTCCCTGCTTTTACTCCGCCATTTTGGCTCTGCCCTATCTATCCATCTTTTCTTTGTTAGTTTTCTTTTGTTCTCTACTGTGTGCTAGGTATTTCTTAAAGCACAAGGATATTGATGTGTTCAGAGCAATTAATGACACCGCCCTTTTCTTATCTCCCTAAAGTTATTAATAATAATGATGATGATGATGATAGCTCACATTCAGCATAGCATTTTAAGGTTTGCAAAAGTATCAAATAAACATTACCTCATTTGGTTCTGAAAACACTTCTGTGGAATACTATCATTATCTGTTTTCCTGATGAGGAAATTCAAGTTCAGAGAGAATAAAGGATCCAGCCAGGGGCACACAATTTATATGTCTGAGGAAGGATTTCAATCCAGATGTTTCTGATTTCAAGTACAGTGTTTTATCCAATACACCACGCTGCCTCTCCAAGACATTCCTTTCCTCAGCAACCCCTATGCCAGATTCATAGCCTTCCCTCCCCACCTTGTTTTGGTTTTTTACTTTCATTTATAATATCTGCTCTTCCGGTTCCTCCTTAATTCCAGTGTCCTCCAACTCTGCT
Source organism: Trichosurus vulpecula (assembly GCF_011100635.1). Lineage (NCBI taxonomy): Eukaryota > Metazoa > Chordata > Mammalia > Diprotodontia > Phalangeridae > Trichosurus > Trichosurus vulpecula. Next base: position 167,336,161 of record NC_050573.1, read on the forward strand.
CCCTGCAGCTCTGCTCCACATCAGGGCAACGGTGACTTAGGACTCACCACCCCTAAGAACTACTCAAGTCCAGTATGTTGAATTCTTAGATTTCTCTTCATGACTGTAATCTTCTCCATCAACTTCTTCTATTCCTTCCTCTCCTACTGAACTTTCTCTTCAACATCATCTCAACCTCTAGCTCTTTCTTTGCCTGTCTATCACTCCAGTTCTTGGCTCATTATCCCAATACTGTTCTACCTAATCTGGCTACGTTTTTGTTGTTGCTCAGTTGCGTTCAACTCTTCGTGACCCCATTTGGGGTTTTCATTTTGAAGACACTAGAGTAGTTTGCCATTTCCTCCTCTGACTCATTTTACAGATGGGGAAACTGAGACAAACGGAGTTAAGTGACTTGCCGAGGGTCACACACCTGGTATAACTCTGAGGACAGATTTGAATTCCAGAAAATGAGTCTTCCTGACTCCAGGCCTGGAACTCTATCTACTGTGCTACAGTTTCAAAACTGGTTAACAGCTCTTAATGGAACTCTTGAAATTCAATTTTATGTCCAGTACAAGCACACATGCACGTGCACGCAAACACACACACACATTATATTTTTGGTGTTCTGGTTCTATCTTTTGAATCAATTCACACATGTGGTGGAAAGAAAAGAGGTACAGTACATACTTAACAAACCTCTATTACCAGAGAAAACTATTTAAATTAGATAAATTGAGTCTTATTTGAAATGCCTTTGCAATTTCTATATATAGAGGAAAATAGATCGAGCACCCAATGTAAATTTTAATCAGACTAAATTGCTCCCTGTATTCAGAATTCCTGCTTGAAGCATGGGCACATGGAATATTTCTTTATATATCATCACTGTTTGGTCTTGCTATGGCTGTGTATGTCCAGATATACACAGATATGTATATATCTAGAATATTTATCATTATGAATATTATATTATACATTATTATTTTAATTATATATAATTTTTATTTTATTTTACATCTTATTTTTATTATAATTGTTAATGATATTTTGATAATAATAATTTAATGTAGTCATATATTATATATAATTTAATAACCATTATTTTGTCATAATTTTATTTTATAATATTATTTAATTACATATAATATAATTATATATATAATATAATAATTATTATATTATAATATGTGAGTGGGTTAAGTGGACTAGCTTGCACATACTTTGTCACCAATCAACTGGATTAGGCCCTTAGTCAAGAGCTCCAAAAATAAGTAGATTAAGTTATCCAGGGACTGGGGCCTATGTATATACATTGGAGATCTAAATGTCACATTCAGACTTTTACTAAAGTGAGCTAAAAGCCAGTGTAGTGCTATACACATGTAACCTCTGCCACTGGGGAGGCTGAGCCTGGGAGATCAATTTAGCTAAGGAGTTCTGAGCTTAAGCATGCTGGGCAATTCTGCAATCCACTGATCAACAAGGATTTATAGAGAGCTCACTCAGCAGCCAGGCCCCAAACTCCTCTACCCCTAATTGTGAAGTCCATCATTAAATGGCAGGTCTCAACATCAACATGGGAGGCTACAGGCTGCCCAAGGAAGGGCAAACCAGCTTAGGATAGAAAGGAGATGAGGGTAAAGCCTCCATGCCAATTAGTAATGGGATCAGGCCTGTGAGGGGCTGCAGCACTTCTAGCTCAGGCAAATAGGGAGAGTTAGTCTCAAATGGTAGATAGATAGTGATAGATGGACAGATAGACAGTGATAGATAGACAGATACATAGACAGACAGTGATAGATAGGCAGTGATAGACAGACAAACAGATAGGCATAGAAAGATAGATAGACAGACAGATAGGCAGTTATAAATAGATAGGCAGTGATAGATAAATAGATAGACAAAGTGATAGACAGATAGTTATAAATAGATAAATAGACAGGCAGTGATAGTGGTAGACAGATAGATAGATAGACAGATAGATAGATAGGCATAGAAAGATAGACAGATAGGCAGTTATAAATAGATAAATAGACAGGCAGTGATAGATAGTGATAGACAGACAGACAGTGATAGATAGATAGATAGATAGGCATAGAAAGATAGACAGTGATAGATAGACAGATAGGCATAGAAAGATAGACAGATAGATAGGCAGTTATAAATAGATAAATAGACAGGCAGTGATAGATAGTGATAGACAATGATAGATAGGCATAGAAAGATAGATAGACAGATAGGCAGTTATAAATAGATAGGCAGTGATAGATAAATAGATAGACAGAGATAGATAGATAGTTATAAATAGATAAATAGGCAATGATAGTGGTAGACAGATAGATGGATAGATAGGCATAGAAAGATAGACAGATAAGATAGATAGGCAGTTATAAATAGATAAATAGACAGGCAGTGACAGATAGTGGTAGACAGACAGACAGTGATAGATAGATAGAAAGATAGGCATAGAAAGATAGACAGGCAGTTATAAATAAATAGGCAGTGACAGTAGTAGACAGACAGACAGACAGGTAGACAGTGATAGAGAGATAGATAGATAAAAAAGAGTTAGCAAGTGAGCTAACCAAGACCTTGCCCTTGCCATATTAGTACATATACCCCGGGCATTGCATCAATATATGGTTTTCCCCAGTGAAAATATACTTTACTTTTGAATTTCTATTTCGCTTTCTCATTTTTTAAGGTGCTTGGGGGAGGATAGGCAGGAGGATCCCAAACTAGCTGACAGCTCAGGAGCCCATACAACTGTCCACTTCTGAGTCTAAATTTATTGTATTGTTTCTAACCAAAATTTCTTTTTTAAAAATTGCAAATCTTTATTTTCTTTCATTACAGAATAAATTAGGCCTCCTTTCATTCACTACTGCTGGGGCTGAAACCTATTTTAAAAATGGACTTGGTGGAGATGCCAGATACATCTTATGGCCTCTACAGGTAAAGCACAAATATTTGGTTAGTACCATTTGTCGATGTTCCCTTACCTCGTTTCACCTGCTGCTATAGAAAACTCTGCACCCAGTGATCTACAAGTATTTTGATGAGAGCTCACTCAGCGGCCCAACCTGAAACTCCACACTCCCTAGTTGCAGACCTAGAATTGTGCCTTGCACCTGCTAAGTCACCGAATCACAGATTTTGAGAGTTGGAAGGTCCTTAAAAGGCCTTCTCTGTAACGTCACTGACCCAGCATAGTTGAGAGGAAAGAGCGCTGGCCTTGAGGTCAGAGGACCTGGGTTCAATTCCTGCTTTTCACATTACCTGAATAACCTCAGATAAGTCACTTGAACTCAGTTTCCTGATCTGTAATATAAAGCAGTTGGACTAAATGACCTGTGAGGTGGCTTCCAGGTCTAGATCTATGGTCTATGCCTATGGTACCATTGAATATGAAAATCAAAGGCCTCAGATGAGGCAGAACAAAAAGCCTTCTAAGGCAGCCCCATTCCACATTTGGATAGTTCTAATTATTCCAAAATCTAAATCTCCCTCTCTACAGTTTCCATCCCCTGCTCTGTGGAGCCAAGTGGCACAATTTTATCTCTTCCTCTTGCCTATGGCAGCCTTTCAAATACTGAAACACAACTATCATGTCCTCCTAACCCTCCAGGTCTTCCTCTCTCCAGGTAAACATCCTCACTTCCTGCAGGCTCTCCAAATTGCTTCCTTCCTACAAGGTTTAGCTGAATTGTCACTATTTTTGTAAAACCTTCTCTGATCCTCCCAAACTCCAGGATTCTCTTCATCATCACCCTAGCTTTCTATTTACTTCATCTGTGTATTTGTTGTTTACACCATTAGAAGGTGAACTCCTTGAGGGCAGGACTTACATTCCCTTATACAAGCATGAAAGACTCATCTTTCTGAGTTCAAATCTGGCCCCAGACACATTCTAACTGTGTGACCCTGGACAAGTCACTTTATCCTGTTTGCCTCAAAATGGCAAACCACTCCAGAATCTTTGCCAAGAAAACCCCAAATGGGCTCACAAAGAGTCAGATACAACTGAAAACAACTAAACAACAACAAAACATTCTCCATTATCTCTGACTGACAAAGACTCAGCAATCATATCTACCAACTCTTTGAGCTACAAAATTGATATCGACAAAGCATGGGTCTGAACAGGCCACATCCCTGCTCAAAAAACTTCACTGGCTCCCAATTTCCTATAGAATAAAACACAAGCTCCACTGTTTTGTATTTAAAGCCCTTCAGAGTCTGGCTTCAACCTCTCTTTCCAGACTAATTTCACATTGCTCTGCCATATGCTACATGCCAGGCAAATTGGCCTAACTTGCTGCTCCCTGTATACAATGCTCCATCATCTGCCTCTGTGAATCTTTCAACCTTCCTCCCTCTGTCTCTTGGAATTCTTGATTCCATTCAAGCTCAATTCAAGCCACCTCTTACAAGAGGCCTTTCCTCACCATTCCCTTCTTCTTGTTGTTGTTGCCATCCTCATCATCATTCAGTCATTTCGGTCACGGCCCCTCCTCCTCAAAAACCTTTGGAGGATCCCAACTGCCTCTAGAACAAACTAGAAACCCCCTAGGCTGACATTTAAGGATCTCCATAGTGTGGTTCCAGCCAGCCTTTCCAGTCTTATTTCACATTACCCACTTTCACAAATCCTATGTCTTACTCAAATTGGATGACCAGTTCCCTGAGTGTGACATATCATCTATGACCATTCACACAGGCGGTCTTCCATACATGGAATATACTCACTCTTCATCTCTGCCTTCCATAATCCTTATAGTCCTTCAAGATACGGCTCAGGTGCCACTTGTTATATTGCCTTCCCTGATCTCCAGATGAAATGCTCTTTATTTCTTCAGTTTTTCCCAGAACGTTTTTGTCTAGGTCTCCCTTTTTACCCCCAAATCATTTCCTACCTTATATCATATTTTTGTTGCACAGGGTGTATTTTGCCCAGTAAAATATAAATTCCTTGAAGAAAGGACTGTGGTTTTTTTTTTAAAAATGTATCTTTAATTCTTAGCACAGAATCTCACACAAGGTAAGCACTTGAGACATTAAAGTTTTTATGTAAATTTCTTTTTTTGCTTTTTTTCTTTCTCCCCCCCCCCACCCTAGAGGTGGCTACCATTAGACACAAATAGATGTATACGTGTGTGTGTGTGTGTGTGTGTGTGTAAAATTACTCTATACATACTTTGGTTTATCTGTTCTTTCTCTGGATGTAGATAGCATCTTTCTTCATATGTCCTTTACAGTTAATTTGGGTATTTATAATCACCAAAATAATTTATTCACTGAAAGTGAATTTAAAAAACTTAAAACAATATTGCTGTTACTGTTCTGTACATTTTGCTCTTCATTATTTCTTATAGAAAAGAGCAAAAAAGGAGAGAGCCTTAGGGGACACATGCACTTGGAGTATGATGGGAGCCAAATGGAGTTAATTAGGGAAATCTTGATGGAAGAGGTGAAGGAATAGACATGAATTGCTAGAAAGATCGTATTTTCAACAAAGGCAAATGGTCAGTTCAAAACAGAAAGGATGTTGAGGTCAGTTGTCAGTTGAGGTCAGAGGCTTTCTCTGAAAGGTAGAGTGGACAGAAGACATGTGTTTTCTCCTCAGTCTGTTAGTTAATCTGCATAACTTACCAAACTTTAATTTCACAGGACCGTAGATCTAGAGCTGGGGTGGGGAGCCTGCGGCCTTGAGGCCACATGTGGCACTCTAGGTCCTCTTTGACTGAATCCAAACTTCACAGAACAAATCCTTTTATTAAGGGAACTTAATAACCCTAGACCCTAAAGTTCAAAGGAACCTCAAAAGCCCATCCCTCTCATTTTGCAAATGAGGAAACTGAGGCCCAGCAAAATTAAGTAACTGACCCAAGTTCACGTAGAATGAATTCATCAGATTTTGAGCATCAGTCCTCTAACTCCAGAGCCCTGACCACTGTACACAATGATGTATTTGGGTTCAGATGATTTTGGTTGGAAATGTTGTAGATATCTGAATTACAGTAATAAGATTGGTAAGTCCCAGTTGTCCAAAGAACTTCCTCTGATTCACAGTATCCAGCATCCTTGTTTTAATGAACAGTTCATTTGTTTTCCGCGAATTGCTAGTTTTCAAAGAGTGATGTTTCCCCTTCATTACTTCCTTTTGGCTTTTTAGCTGAGTATGAATGCGATGGGGACCATTTCTCATTAGTTTCTTTCTCTCCTTATGAACCTAGCATGGTGTGTTACACTTCTGTGGTTTCAAAGTCCTTGCCCCACAGATCAGCTTTGCTCCCGAACATGTATCAGAAGAGAAAAGAAAGGAGATGGTGGCATCTTGGGCAAGGAGACTGGCAACCATTTGGGATGAAAAGCCAATACACTGCACTCCTTCCTGGTACTTTGAATAATAGCATTTTGTATTGCATGAAAAGTACTCTTTGAATACTGTGAGCAACTTCTCAGGGTACATGAGCATTTGTATACAAAATTTAGTGTTAAGAACCCAATAAACCTTATAACAAAAATAATCATATGCATGTAATAATTTGTATAACAGCCTACTTAGTAAATAGGCATAGACAGCAGTAAATGTACTTTGTTTCAATTGATGTTTTACACAGGTAGGTCAAGAATTTCCAGGGTCAATTTTTGTAGGAGGGGACGGGGAACTGAAGCCATAATGACTGGGCTTCTTCCTTTCTCCCACAGGAAATAACTGTGGCCCCAGGTCCCAGGTATATAGTCAGGACTACGAATAAGTAGATACCCAAGTTTCATTTGTCTTTACAGAAGTCAATCTTTTCCTTTTTGCAGTGGGAGTTATCTCTCTTTACTGAGGAATCGCTTTTAAACAGGACAGTGTGAGCCCCAAGCTTCAGTTAGAAGGCTCTTAAGAAGACCTCAGTGTTTATCCTGTGGCTCTCTTCATTCTTCACCCTCCTTAGTTTAATGGTGTGAAAGAGAGCTGATTGAGTGATACAGTTTAAGGGAAAGTACTACTGTTCAGAAAATGTTTCCCACTCACTCCCTGAAATTCCACTAATTAAGAGTTAATTTGGGTTAACAAAGGAAGAAACCCTTGGAGCCCTAAGGAGTAGGTTAGTGTAGGAGTAAGTTAGGAGTAGGGGGACTTTTGGTAGGATAGGAAAATAAGCTGATTTAACTATTGTACACCACGAAGTGCCAAAAAAGTGGCAGTTCTGCTGAGGATGAAGTCCGGAGGAATTTGTATTCTGTTTGGGTAGAGTATTTGGTTAGATCTTTGGGTAGCAAGAGGCAGTAGATACTTGGGGAATGTAGGAGAGAAGATATTGGAAGGGAGCATAGGAAGGGGTATAGAACTCTGGGCAGGACCCTAACTACCATTATTGTGCAATGAAACAAGGAAGGAAGGAAGTAGGGAAGAGAAGGAGGGAAGGAAGGAAGAAAAGAAAATAATTAAACAAGAAAATGAATTAAGAACTCTTTCCATTAACTGTGAGCCCTCAGCCAGAAATCTTAATCTGGAAAAAGGAAGTTTAGACTCTATTCCTGCTGTTCCCAAATTGTCCTGTCTCAATGATGCATTCAAACAAATAGCACCTGCCGTTCAGTAATCAACAATTTTATCACGTTTACTTGCTTAAGAAAGCAAAGTAAATTTTTAAACACAAAAAAGTAAACAAACTTTTAAGAAAAAGGAATGATGTCTCTCAACACCCCAGGGAAACACCAGGTTCCAAAGTGGCCATTTGCCCTCTTTGGAGGAGAGGGAAAGAGAAGGGGAGAAAAATGAAGATCACTGGTGTCGGTTGCCAGTTTGAACGGCTTTCAGAAGCATGGCATGAGCAGGAGCCTTTCCATATGTCTCCTCCACACTGCCTTGGCTCCAGATAGTTTGCACAAGGAGGACACGAGGGGTTTTGGAGATCAGGAAAGGCTTTCATGTAACATGGCAATTGAGACAGTCTTTAAGGAAACTGAAGATTTCAAGAAGCAGAGGATGATGATGGATTGCACTCTAGATACGGAAAATCGACAGTTGAGAGGCACAGAGATGGAGATAGGATTGTATGTGTGTGAGTGCAACAGGGGTAGCCTGCTGTATGTCAGTGAGCAGGCTGCCTGAGCACTTACTTTTCTTTCTGCCTGAGCTATTTATTAGTCCCTTTCTTTTTTGTGGGCCAGGCTACAGATTTAATTTGTTGTTGTTCAGTCATTTAAGTCACATCAGACTCTTCATGACCCCACTTTTTCTAGGCAAATAGTGGTATGGTTTTCCATTTCCTTCTCTAGCTCATTTTTACATATGAGGAAGCTGAGGCAAACAGGATTAAGTGACTTGTTCGGGGTCACACAGCTAGTAATATCTGAGACCAGATTTGAACTCAGGAAGATGAGTCTTCCTGACTCTATCCACTGAGTCACCTAGCTACACAGAGGTCATCTATTCCAACTCTCTCAATTTATATACAAAGACACTGAAACCTAGAAAGGAGGAGAGTCTTGCTTAGGGTCACACTAATAAATAGCAAAGCCAGAATTCAAATTCGGGTCCCCTAACTTGAGAACTAGAATATTTTTCCTCTCTACCAATGAATGAAAGAGATGAGAACCACTTCGGTCAGTAAATCCTTCTGTGCTCAATTATTTTCATTTTTAATTAATCTTGTTGGGAAATGAGACAACGCACATTAAAACAAACTTCAGACTCATCCTTCACTGGGAGATACAACCTCTGGGCAAAATTTTTTCCCTCAAAATTTGCATATAAATTATAATTTTAGAAAAATCACTGCATCATCCTGAAGGCCTCTTCCAGCTTTAAAATTTTGTGATTCTATGTCTTAACTTCATTACTTTTCTTACCTCAACATTTATTTGAAATTATACTTAAAGTTGTACCAATTTATGTATTTATTCTGCTGGTAATTAAATTAAATTCTGCTGGTAATTAAAAAATGCTACCTACTTCATTTACAAGCTTTGTGAGTTGGGGTAAGGTATCTAACCTCTTGGAACCTAGTTCCTCTTCTGTAAAATGAGATGGGAGAAGCGATCCATTAATGATCAACGAGTATCTATTACTGCACAGTGCCAGTCACTGGGACCTATTTGGTGTTTTCTTGGCAAAGATACTGGGGTGCTTTGCTATCTCCTCCTCCAGCTCATTTTTACAGATAAGGAAACTGAGACAAACAGGGTTAAGAGACTCACCCAGGATCACACGGCTAGTAAGTGTCTAAGACCAGATTTGAACTCAGGAAGATGAGTCTTTCTGACGCCAGCCCTGGCACTGCACCATCTAGCTGCCCCATGCTAGTCATGGAGATATAAATATAAAGAATGAAATAATCCCTACACTCAAAGAGTTTATATTTTAATGGGAGGGACCACAAGGGTATATATGTAAGGGTCAGGTGTTGAAGAAGTCAGTCCACTTAAGTGAGTGATAAGATGGCCTGGTAACTTAAAGAGATGAAGACAGTCAGTCTCAGTCACAGACTTCACTTTCAATCATAGGCTTTAGATTAAATGTGAAAAGTCCTTGGAGTAATTTGAAAAATAATCATATTCCATGTGGCTGAGGAATTAGTCATGCCTAATAAGTTGTCTAGAAAATATCAAGCTGGTTGAGAACTAAAATTATTCTAGAGATTGAAGCTAGTTTAATGTACCAGCAAAATCCCTAAAGGCAGTGAGGTGGCACAGTGGATAGTGTGCCAAGCCTGCAATCAGGAAGACTCATCTTCCTGAGTTCAAATCTGGTCTCAGACAGTTACTAGCTGTGTGAAGCCTTGCAAATCACTTAACCCTGTTTGCCTCAGTTTCCTTGCCTGCAAAATGAGCTGGAGAAGGAAATGGCAAACCATTCCAGTATCTTTGCCAAGAAAACTGCAAATGGGGTCATGAAGAGTCAGACACAACTGAAAAACGACTGAGAACAACACCACAAATCCCTGAGAAGGAACTGTTTTGGCATAGGGGAAAGGCCTTGATTTTAGCTTCAGCCTAGGCTTTCCTCTCTCCATCCTTCCCCCCACCCCCATCCCTTTTGTCCAGATGACCATTTAAGTCTCAAAGGGTCTACAGAACTTTGGGTTTCTCATCTTCCCATTAGTAACTCAGTCAAAATCACTGAATCAGCTGATATTGGCTTCTTCATTGGAAGTCAAGAACAGACATAGATTCATGGCTCCCTAAGAAGCCCAGCAAATGAGCTGTATCATGCACAAGGAGAACTTCTGTAGTCCACCACAAAGGGGAGAAAAGAACTTCTAGTAACTAGGAGCTGTGAGTTACCCTTTGCCTCATATGCTGCCTAAGCTCTTACCCTCCCTTGAAAACTACCTTGTATTTATTCTTTCTGTTACACTACGTAATGTGGGAATGAGGCCACTAGTAGCTGGGAGGATCAAGAATGGTTTCATGTAGAAGGTCATACTTGAGCTATGTCTTGAAAAAAGTGAAGAGGAAGCCAATTTCAGAGATGAAGGTTGTGGGAGTGTAGGCAACTTGCTATTATGGATATAAAATCAATCTTGGCATCAGAAAACACTTAGACTCAAGTCCTATCTCTCATACATGGCTCTGTGACCCTGGACAAGTCACTTAATTTTTCAGTACCACCACCACTCCACCCTACCCCAGGCTGCCTCCTAAGACTATAAGCTGTATTAGTGGTCGCCATTCTATATTAGTAAAGAGAGTTTCCTTACCAATACAATCATGAGTCTATACTTCCCTCAAATGGGAATAATGGTTATCTGGTCCAACCCCATCATTTCGCCAGTTTCTCAGAGGAGGAAACCAAGGCCCAGAGAGTTGATATGATTTGCCCCAAGTGAGTTTAGTGCTAAGTAGTGCTAAAATCCAAGGTCTCCTACCTGCCAGTCCCATGCCTTTTCCCATTAGACCATACCTCCTGCTTTCATTGCGTGCTTGAAAATAAAATTACTTGTCACTAATTCCACTCATCCGAAAGTCTCCCTTGCTGATCTCTGAGAACACTCTCTTTCTTTCTTTCTCTCTCTCTCTCTCTCTCTCTCTCTCTCTCTCTCTCTCTCTCTCTCTCTCTCTCCCTTTCTACTACCCAGAGAACAAGAGGCAATTTATCTAGTAGAAAGAACAATGGATTTGGAGTCAAAAGTCCTAGATTTGAATCCCAATCCATCTGCTTACTAGATGACCTTGAGTCAATCCCTGAATCTCTTTGGCCTCAGTTTCCTCATCTGTAAAATGAGAGGGTTGGGTTGGATGCTCTCTGAGTTCTCTCCCAGGTCTAGTTGTATGATTCTGTGAGGATATGAAGAAAACCAAGAAGGCTATCCAGAATGGAAGAAAAAGAAGCAAATAAAGATGAAATAGTGTCAACAAATTGGAAGGAGTAGAAAAGTTGGATTGGAAGCACATTTCCAGTTAGCCTACAAAGAGGAGAATGAATAATAAGAAAGAAGGATTCACTCAAAGAAACACACTAGGTTTTAAAAAGATGATTAGAGAACATTTAGACTTGGGAGTAGGTGGTGGAAAGATAGGTGGGAAACTCAATGGTGCTTTCCCTTCCACCTTTTTTTAGTAACTTATAATAACTTCAAAAGCCTCTGCCTCTGGAGAACCACCTGGGTGGAAGAAACTAGTAGAGTGCACATACATTAGCTTAATTAAATTATTTTTCCAGGCAGCTTTTACTGGTTCCTCTTAGTACTTGGCTGTTGGAACAATTTTTCTCCCATTTCATTGCAGCTGTTGATGAGACTGGTTTGACACTAAACAGATGTTACCCAACATAAGTAATGCATAAGAGAAACAAATTAAAAAAAAACAACCCAGCTCTAGGTTTAGATTCTGCAATCTCATACTTCCAAACATCCGTGATGCTTTTTCTTTTTACAACATTTTCAGAACTTAAATAAGAACAGATCTTATAGGTAGCATCACTTGCAGCTTGAAATCTAGTTCTTGGATTTTAGTCAACCAGCATTTATTAGGAACATACTTTGCACCAGGTACTGTGCTACGCACAAGAGATACCAATAGAAGCAAAAAGAATGGCAGCTCCTGCCCTCAAGGAGTTTCCATTCAAAACAGGATGATATTTTTTTAAAATAAGTTAATTTATTTTTAGTTTTCATCATTCGCTTCCATAAGTTTTAAATTTTCTTCCCCTCCTTCCTCTCCCCCTCCCCAAGATGGCATGCAATCTGATATAGGCTCTACATATACATTCCTATTAAACATATTTTCACATTAGTCATGTTGTGTAGAAGAATTGGAAAGAATGGGAGAAACAATGAGAAAGAAAAACATAAAACAAAAGAAAATAATCTGCTTCGCTCCGTATTCAGACTCCATATTTCTTTCTCTGGATGTGGATGGCATTTTCCATCATGAGTCCTTTGGAATTGTTTTAGGTCCTTGCATTGCTGAGAAGAGCCAAGTCTATCAAAGTCAGTCATCGCACACTGTGGCTGTTACTGTGTACAATGTTCTCCTGGTTCTGCTCACTTCACTCAGCATCAGTTCATATAAGTCTTTCCAGGTTTTTCTTAAGTCTAGTTGTTCATCATTTCTTATAGCACAATAGTATACCATTACTTTCATATGCCACAACTTGTTTAGCCATTCCCCAATTGATGAGCACCCCCTCAATTTCCAGTTCTTGGCCACCACAAAAAGAGCTGCTATAAATATTTTTGTACATATGGGACCTTTTCCCATTTTTATGATCTCTTTGGGATACAGCCCTAGAAGTGGTATTACCAGGTCAAAGAGTATGCACATTTTTATAGCCCTTTAGGCATAGTTCCAAATTGTTCTCCAGAATGGTTGGATCAGTTCCCAACTCCACCAACAATGAATTAGCGTTCCAATTCTTCCACATCCTCTCCAACATTTATCATTTTTCAAACAGGATAAGACACTAATTTAGAGTGCTAAAAAACTGGTGGAAACACAAAGAGCTAGGAGAGGAATGGAAGATTGCTAACCTGGAGACTTTCCTCAAAACAGATGTTTTTGGAGCAATTCACCAATGAGAAAAGGGGTCCCAGAGGCAGAGGGATGTTCCAGGGAGAGGAGACAGTTGAAACATGATGATGAAGTCAGGAGAGTCAGAAGAAGAGCCAGGAGAGGAGGAAAGGATGGCCGGCCTAGGGCCTTGGGTTTTAGAGCAAACTATTTCAGATGGTTGAAAGAATACATTTCCTCTCTCATACGCACAACTTCTGATGATGCTAGGGTTGAGTGTCCATGCAAAATCATTAGTCACACAGATGTGGGAAAGTGCGTAAGGAAATGAAGTGAATTTTGAATCCCTACGTTATCTAAACGAGGCAACGTTTCCAATTAGGCTTTAAAAATACAGGCTTTTACGAATGGAGCCACAAATGCTTTTCAATGACTAAGTTTAACAAATATTCAGCTATAAGGAGAAGGAAATAATCAATAAATAAATGAAAAATGAGCAGGGAGAAGTGACATAATTTAAATCAGGAGCAGGAGTTATAGTCTGTCTTCTTACACTATCCTATTCCAGAGCACCTGTTGCTAAGGAATTCTCCCATCCATGAAAGGGTACTTTAAAAGGCTGGGACAGACCCCTTAAAGAAAAAGGCCTTCTAGCTGAAGGGTAAATGCATGTCAACAGACATCCTCCTCCCTCTTGGCTTCTGGCTGTTGCTCAAAATTGACTAAGAAAAGTCTACAGGCAATGTGTCTACCACTAAACATGGGCTATTTATTGTTGTTGAGTTATTTTTCAGTCATGTCCAACTGTTCATGACCCCATTTAGGGTTTTCTTGGGCAAAGATACTGAAGTAGTTTGCCTTTTCGTCTCCAGCTTGGTTTACAGATAGGGAAACTGAAGCAAACAGAGTTAAGTGACTTGCCCAGGGTCACACAGCCAGTAAGTGTCTGAGGCTGGATTTGAATTTAGGACGATGACTCTGGGTGACCCTGGAGAAGTTATTTAATCCTTCCAGGCCTCAGTTTCCTCATCTGTAAGATGAGGGGGGAGGACTAGATACTTTTTAAGGTCTCTTCTAGTTCTAAGTCTATGATCCAAGACTCCATTAATTTATCTAAGATCTGGGACAGGCTAAGAGGAAGGAGAGGGGAAATTCTTTTATAGAAGTAAATGAAGATTGACTAGTATTTATTTGTGGACTTAATAGAAATGGGAAAAGTCCTGAGGACTTCCCGTCAGTAATGTGTTCCAAAGGATCTGGATAATAGGGGCCAGTCCCAGGCAAAAATGAAGGAATTAAAATTACTTTGACTCCAAAAGCCAATGCCTTGTCTTTATTCCTAGAGGACTTTGATCTTCCTCACCAGGTCACCCATGGAAAATGAATTCCCTATAAGGCATCGTTTCCCTACTGTAGTTCTGATGCAACTTTTTCCCCACAAATCTGCTAAAATTTTTCTTCCAGAAGCCCTTGTTTCTTTTTTTTTTAATATTTTATTCATTTTAAATTTAAATATAAAACATGAAAAGAAAAAAGGACATTTCCACGTACATAGCAGAACATAGAGGATTCATTATAAAACAATATATTCCATTTCCAACTGTTTACTTTTTTTTAATCTACATGTACAATAAATACTACACAGTATTCAACGCAACCCAACTTTTCTGTGCTTCCTTCTAAGTTTTCTTTTTCTGTCTGCTGGGTAGCCCTTGCTTCTGAAAACCACTCAACTTTAATAAGAATTCTTCTTCCTCTTCCTCTGTTCCTTTTTTTTGCTACCCCTCTTCCTTTCACACCCCACCCTTCTTCCGAGCTCTAGGGCCCTGCCAGACCCTGAGCCTAGGGCCTGCTACACTCAACCTGCTGAAGGCAGAGCGTTAACTCTCTGCTCCATAGAATTTACTTTTGTTTTGTTTTGTTTTGTTTTAAATGGAATCCATGTACAAAATGTAGTTTGCCAAAGGGTTTAGGCTGGATTTCACCAACTATAAGAGAAAGAGGGCCTTAGTTGAGAACTGGCCTAAAGCCAGGAAAACTTGGGTTTTTGTGTCTTGCCTCTGACATCTACTGGCTGTGTGAGTCAATTAACATTTATTAAGTTCATACCATGTATCTGGCACTGTGCTAAGGAGACAAAGATAGGTGAGACAGCTCCTGCCCTCAAGGAGAACATTCCAGGTAAGTGATAGAGCAAGAGAAAATGCCCGGAGTTGGGAAATGGAGATGGAGTGCCTTGTTCAAGAAGATGGCCAATATCACTGGATCTCAGAGTACCTGTGGGAGGGGAAAAAAGGTCTAAGAGACTGGAAGAGGAGTAAGGAAGAGAAGAAGCCAAAAACAAATTTATATTTGATCTTGGAGGTGATTGGGAGCCACTAGCATTTACGGGGTGAAGATGGGGTTAAGGAGTGAAATAGTCAGATCTATGTTTCAAGCATGTAGGTGGGACAGTGGTTAGAGCCCTGGGCCCGGAGTCAGGAGAATATGAGTTCAAATCCAACCTCAGATACTTATTAGATGTTTGACCCTGTTTGCCTCAGTTTCCCCTTCTGTAAAATGAGATGGAGAAGGAACTGGTAAACCATTCCAATATTTTTTCCAAGAAAACCCCAAATGGGGTCACTAAGTCTGACATAACTCAACAGCCACCACTACCACCATCACCATTTTAAGAAGATCCTTTTGGCAGCTGAGTGGAGGCAGTGGGGAGAGACTTTTGGCAGGTATATCAACCAGCAGCCTTTTGCAATAGTCCAGGTATGAGGCCATGAGGCCTTATACTAGGCTGGCAACAGTGTCAGAGGAGAGAAGGAGACCGATGAGTTATTAGGAAGGTAAAATCGATAGACTTTGGCAATAGATGTGTGACCCTGGACAAGTCGCTTAAGCTCTTAGAACTCTAGGCAACTCTCCAAGCCTAGATAGATAAAGTGATGCCAAGCCATGGTAGAGGGATTTTCCCATCCAGATCCAGAGCCCTATACTCCTAATTTCCATAGTAGAATGCTGTATTTGCTAGTCTAAAGGGCGTACAGACTGCGCCATCTAGTGGTAGAGATGGGTGTGGCCTCAAAACATTTGGACATTTTCATCATGAAACCATAAAATGAATAATTCCAGAGGAATTCTGTCTCTGGAGACAAAGTAGAAAAGAATGTCTCTCCTGAGTCAGAAAGGATCCATATGTAATGATAACAAAAAGAGACGTTCTAGCCACCAAACACAATTGGAGACTATCAAGAACAATCTTACAGTGCAGACTCCAAGGGCAACCCCGTTCTGAAAAAAAAAAAAAAATTAAATGGGCCGGAAAAAAGCCCATGACAAGATATCCATCAAGGCCTTGAACTTGGCATACAGGTGCTAGATCGGAAGGCCTTGGACACCACTGGAGTAACTTCTGTATGATTTGTACCGCTCGAGCTCATTTCAGCTGGACAGCTCTGGGCTGCCTAACTTTACACATCTCTTCTCAGGGAGATTTGCATTTTAGCAAGAGATTTTCACAGCTGGCAAAGCTGAAGACCCAAAGAAATGAATCTCTACTGGTGGAGTTAAAGTACTGCGGCCAGCTGCATTTTTCACATTTTTATGTACATAAAAAAAAATAAGCTGGCTGCTTATCTCTCTCATTCCCCAGCCCATTCCCTCCTCCTCCTGGTTTGGAAACTCCTTTAAGAGCCACAACCAAAAACTCTTTCTTGAGCCCTGAATGACACCTTATACTTAGTGGGTACTCAATAAATATTCATCAAATTGATGTAAATGAATTGTCAGCAAAAGAGTAGAAATTTCCTAGGATAAACAACTAGTAATTATAGAAACTATGAGAAGGATGTGTACAGGGACATCCCTAAAGGAAATTTCAGGGTAAACAGATTTTGCCTTTGGTACCTTCCCATTTCCCTTTCTGGACCCACTTTCCCCAAGGGGCAAAAATCCAGTGCTGCCTTCTGACTGCCAAAGCCTCTCTGTATACCACTGGCATATGCCCTGCAAATGCCCACCCAAGCTTGCCCCATTCTACCCCATGTGCACCAAGGACCAAGATCATCCATTCTTCCTTCTCCGGCATAAGATGAGCGACAGAAAACTAGAGAGTATATGTACCCTTTCATTCCCAGAAGATCTCAGGGATCTCTCAGAGCAAAGTGTTCATCCACATAAGGACTACTTCTCCCATGGTCTTGGCAAGATTAAGAAACAAATAATTCACAATTTTGTAGAGCAGGGCTGTCCAAAAATTCGGCCCATGGGCCACATGCAGCCCGCAGTGTGATTTTACGCAGCCCGCCTACAAGCATAGAAATTGACATAAATGCTTTAGTAAACCAAGTCAAGCTACTGCAGAGCTGTCACTAAAATGGCAAATCAAAATATATTGTCTATTGTTTCAATAAAAACTTTTAAAAGTACCATGACTTTTCGTAGCGTTTGATAAACCTAACTAAGGTAAGACTACAAATTAACTATTATATTAGTGTACTGTATTTTTTATTCTGGATGCAACCCTGGAATAATTATTTTATTTTAGTGCGGCCGTAAGATAACCTAAGGTTGGACAGCCCTGTTGTAGAGTATCATCTAGGTGCAATATAGTCATGGAGCCACTAGGGGGCTACAGTACCTCTTGGTTTATGCTCTAAATTTTCTTGAGCGTGCACAGGCATGTGTGTGTGTGTGTGTGTGTGTGTGTGTGTGTGTGTGTGTGTGTGTAGAGATTAAACCTATGATTTCATTAGTATGAGGAACTCCTGGCTGGGGTAAACTCTCTCTACCCATTCAGGTTGGCTCCTTATCTGCAACTTAAAGTCTTAGACAGTAGTGAGAGGCTAAGTGGTTTACCCAGGGTCACATGGCCAATATGTGACAGAGATGGGTTTGGAAACCAGGCCTTTTAGGCTCAGGCCAATTCATTCACTAGGACAAACTGACTCTTAAGAATTACATGTGTGAGTGTTTGTGTGTGGGACTGTATATACAACATTTGGAAAACAAAATATATATACAAAACACTTAACAAAACAAACAAAAAACAGAGCCCAGTGTTCGTAAAAATAAACAAGTTGAAAATATATTAATTTGAGACATTCATACATATACCCATGTACATGGGAAATATATATTATATTTATACTATATATGTAATATATATAGAATACATATATGTGTTCTAGACACATAATAGGGTAGTAACAAAACTGCTCTATT